>NC_026005.2:41153287-41453287 GCF_000442705.2 Elaeis guineensis
AACCAAGCGACTGTTCCATATAGATATCTTCCTCAAGATGTCCATTTAAGAAATCGTTTTCACATCCATCTACCATATTTCATAATCGAAATAGGCTGCAATAGAAGCAATGTGCGGATGAATTTTAGTATGGCTACAGGTGAGAAGGTATCCTGATAGTCAATGCCTTCACGCTGACATAACTTTCGCTACGAGCCTAGCCTTGAATGTCTCTACATTCTCATCTACACCTATCTTTCTCTTGAAGATCCATTTACACCCAATAGATACAATACCTTCAGGTGGATCTATCAAGGTCCAGATTGGTTTGAGTGCATCGAGTCAATTTCTGATCTCATTGCCTCTAACCAGTTCTCGGAGTCGATATCTGATATCGCCTCATCATAGGTCTTGGGATCATCACCATGAGCCCCATTTCCGTGAGGAATATTTCCTCTATATCCTCTTGTATGGTACCTAAGTACCTTTAGGAGGACGGAAACCCTAGTCGATTTACGAGATAGAAGAGGTTGTGTTAGGACTGGTTCTGATTGATTGGGTTCCTCAGGTTCTTTAGCTCGTTGCTCTTGGGAGACATTCTCTTGGAGCTTAATTATTCTTTCCGATGCTACCATCTTGAATAAACTATTTTTCAAGAAAAATAGTATTTTGACTCACAATCACATTGTGGTCTTCTGGAATATAGAAATAGTATCCTAATGACTCTTTAGGATATCCTATGAATCGAGCTCTAAAAGATCTGAACTCTAACTTGTCCACCTGCTATCTCTTGACATGAGCCGAACAACCCCAAATTCTGAGATGATTCAGACTTGGCTTCTTACCATGCCATATCTCATATGGTGTGGTAGGAATAGTTTTAGATGGAACCCTATTCAATACATATATTGCTGTCATGAGACAATATCCCCAAAGAAACTCAGGGAGGTCTGTGAAGCTTATCATGGAGCAGACCATATCTAATAGGTTCTGATTTCTCCATTCTGAAATCTCGTTGAGTTGTGGCATTCTAGGTGGAGTCCATTGAGAGACTATGTCATTGTCCTTAAGATAGTCTAGAAACTCCTGACTAAGGTATTCACCTCCTCGATCTGATCGAAGAACCTTAATAGATTTTCTGTTTGTTTTTCTACTTCATGTCTGAATTCTTTGAACCTTTCAAAGGCTTCAACTTGTGTTTCATTAGAAACACATACCCGTACCTAGACATATCATCGGTAAAGGTAATGAAGTAGACATAGTTGCCTCTAGCCGGCACATCAAATGGGCCGCACACATCTGTATGTACTAGGGCAAGTAGGTCTGTGGCCCTTTCCCCATGTCCCATAAAAGGGAGTTTGGTCATTTTGCCTTGAAGGCATGATTCACAAACTGGATATGACTCGGAAGTCAACGGACTCAATAGCCCGAATTTCTTCAATTTGTTAACCCTGTCTTCCACTATATGACCTAGCCTTAGGTGCCACAGATACCTATCATTTAGACTACCTCTAGGCCTTTTAATTCCTATGACATTCATATTTTGCTCGATATTAAATACAGATACATCAATATGTAGCTGATAGAGATCGTTAATAAGAAAATCATTTGCAACTTTATTATTTTCATAAAATATGTTACAATGGTCCTTATGAAAGCTAATCACATAGTATTCTTGTACTAAACATGAAACAGAAATCAAATTTTACTTGCTGCAGGCACATAATAACAGTCTCTAAGAACTAAATCTAATCCTAACGGTAATCGCAGAGGATAGGTTCTTACGGCCACAGCAGCAACTTTTGCTCCGTTCCTGATGTGTAGGATCATCTCCCCATCCCTCAGCCTCCTGCTCTCCTTAAGACCCTACATAGAAGTGCACAAATAAGCACTAAAACTAGAGTCAAGCACCCAACTGGATGCAGAAGAAACCATAAGATTAGATTCTATAATGAGCATACCTCCAGAAAGACCATCCTTCTTATTCTTCAAGGTGGCTAGGTACTGAGGACAGTTTCGCTTCCAATGGCCGTCTGAATTGTAGTGAAAATATTTTTCCTTTTCAGTAGCCTTCTTCTTCAGTTCCATCTTTTCCTTTTCCCATCCACCTTCTGCTTCTTCGCAGACTTCTTTTTCTTTCCAAAAGACTTTCTCTTGGAAGAAGTCCGCTCCACAGTGAGAACTGAGCCTTTTGAACCCTTCATAGAAAGCTCAGTCGTAACCAGCATGTTCATTAACTCGGCCAAGGTGCATTGCATCTTATGCATATGGAAGTTCATGATGAACTGACCATATGCATCGGACAAGGACTGAAGGATCACATCAATCTGAAAATCTTTGTCTAAGATGATACCGAGCTTCTCAAGCTCCTCAAGATCCTTGATCATTGTCAAACAATGATCTTGGACTGATTGCCCATCATGCATTTTAGCCTTAAAAAGTCTTTGACAGACTTGATACTTGGCTGCACGACTTTGTTCACCAAACAACTCTTATAGGTGAGCCAACATTTGGTGGGTAGTCAAAATGTTCTCATGTTGGTGCTACAAGTCATCAGACATTGCACCTAATATGTAATATCTTGCTTTGTTATCATCATCCGTCCACTTTTCTAGAGACGCTCTCTGTTCAGCAGTCGGACGTGCTGGCATGGCAGGTGGGTCCTGGTCCAAGACATGAGTCAAGTTTTCAAAACCTAAAATAATTTTGTAGTTCCTTAACCAGTCCTTAAAATTGGGTCCAGTCAATTTATGGGTGTCTAGTATTTTAGTCAAGGGGTTTGAGGCAGACATGTTTCCTGTAGAGAGTCCATAGTTTATAGTTAGATTTTATAATCAGACTTAATCAATTTATTTAGGAGTTTTATTTTTAAATAAATTAGACTTCCACTATTTTCTCAGATCCCTACACTCCCTTGGTAGGATGTGAAAATCTCCGTGATCAGTGATTTCTAGTGGGTGGTGCGGTCTCACCAACTGGCTCACCACCTCACCTAACAGTTATTGGTGATGGGTCAACTGATGAGTGGACAACTCTTGTCCAATGATTCTCTAATCATGGTGTACCCAAAACTTGGTCTCTAATTTATGAAGCTCACCGTGCCTGGAATATTGCTCCAATCCTTAGTTAAGTCAAACCCACCATTTGCATGAACTAGATTTCTGATTGGGTTCCTCATAATATCCAAAATATTGAGCCCAACCCATCCTCTAATTCATAGCATCCAATACCTAATGGACATGGTTGCATCTTCTCAGTGCAACTGAGCCACTGTATCCAACCGAGAACAATCAACCCCGGGAAGGGCCCACACATCCACAATGGTGGAAGACCTAGACTTAATATTTTCTTAGGAAGATTTGATTTAGGTCTCATTAAACTTGACTTGACATAGTCATAACAATTATGACTAACCTAGTGGCATGGGTTAGCTCAAATTGTTAGCCACCTCAAATCAGAACTGAGTCGATACATATGGCCAGATAAGTGAGACCGATGGGAGGGATAAGCCATTAACTCGACAAGAACACATTCGAGTCGAGTAGCTCTCAATTAAAAATCAGTCGGTCACATCTGCCCAACTTACCTTAGACACCAAATTGTCGAACCAGAACTAATTGGGTTAGCCTACAATCCAGGTTCTAACCACTAAGCCAAATTAGGTCTTAACTTGATCGAGCCACATCTAAATGTGATTCGACCTTAATCCAAACATAATCCTATTAGGTTGGTCAATTATTAGCTTTCATGATCCCACCTAACCAACTGTTGATTCAGTTTGATCAATCGCTAGACCTAATTGAGCTACCCAAGCCTGAATCCAATTTTATGAAAATGACTTAGATCTGAAATTCTCAATTTTAGACCTAATTTAATTTCATAAGCTTAATTCATTAATTAAGTCTTAGGTTCATAAACAAAATATATAAAATAAATCATAGGGTTTCAGGATCTAGGGTTTTGTAGAAAAGTAAATTTTGATTTCTGATTAAGGATGAACACACAGCACCCCTACACGTCATAAGAACATCCCATTGAATGGGAGGAGAGGGTCTTTAAACTCTACTTTATTCTTATGATCGGACGGCCATGTGGAACACCTTAATCAGAAATATAAATTTAACTATAAAACTAGTTAGATCTAAATTTACATATCACATATACAATTTAAGATCTAACTAATACATGCTTTGCATACATCTCATGTATCTAAAATTAATCTAATTAATATGCTTTTAGATTTAATACATCACATGTAACATCTAAAAAATAAAATTTAAATTGAACTATTCAACATAAAATTTATTTTAGACAGTTACTAAAACAATTCTATAACTAGTCTAGGCATGCAATAGATCAATCTTATGTATTATCTAAATTTTTATTTTTTATTTTTGATTTGAATATATAATATTTATATCATTAAAATTAAAGAATAAATTAGATCTAAATTATATTTTAATCTCATCAAAACATAAACTTACAAGACTATTCATAGATCAAACTATTCCTAGTCTAGTCATGCATCTCATGCATGTTAGATCTTCTCAGATTTAATTTTAAATATTTTAATTTTAGATCCTATCATATCTGATATGATATCTAAAATTTTTTAATATCAAATAAATTAAAATTAAAATCAGATCTAAATTAGATCTGAAACTGAGCCATCAACCTGGCTCTAATACCAGTTGAAGGAAAAACCATCTTTTTCCTTGTAGGATCTTTCAGATTTTATCAAATCTGGGGTGGAATAATTTTAAAAAAAATTTATTCTATATTTATTATAGATATAAATCTCTAGATCTAATTTTATTATCTGATATTAATTCAAAATAAATCTAAAAGCATGAGAAAACATGAAATACCTCAAGGATAATCTGATTACCCTATAGATGATCGCAGCAAGCCTGAGGTTCTGATTTAGCCATGCAATCGTCTAGCCTCTACCAGTATCCACTCAGATAGGATCTAGATCATCTTCTCCTCACAAATCTCTACTCCAAAAATTAAAACTAAATCTAATTAGGAAGATCTTCAAAAGTCTTTCTGAAGTTGGAGCAGCAGCCTGTCAAAGAAGTCCTGCAGCCTTCCTGTTCAAGGCGTCACCATGCCTTGATCCTTCACCAGATGAATGCCCAACCTTTTGGGCATAAAGAGGGGAGAGAGAGCACCAAGGAGGATGTGGAGAAGAGAAGGGGTGTCTGGCTTTTGCTGGGTAGGGAGCAGAATCTTTAAACTCTAGGCGCAGATAGGGTTTATATAGACCTTACTATGCTGCGCAATGCCACATCATTCGATCAATCAAAAAATTTTAATAAATCCAAAAAAAATTTGATTTATGGAGTGATGTCATCTGATCATATCAGATAAGAACCCCCACTCTCTCTCCTATGTTGGTGCCAACATTGGATAAGCACAAGGGAGGTGGCGCCCAAGATTCCATGTTGATCAAGACTCTCCATCCTTATCCACATGGGGCACCCACTTAATCCAATTGGGCTCACGCCATATTCTGATTATGGTGCCCAATTTAATATGGATTTGGCATGTGGACACTCCACAAAAATCTTGCAATGAGCTCTTGCCAAGTGGCCTTCAGTTTAAGATCCATATGTCAACATTTGATAGATGTCCTAAAATAAAAATGGCAGGTGTCAGGAATTAGGAGGTATTATCTTAAATTCATCTCATAAATTAAGACAAGGCTTTTCTAAGCTGGACAAAGTTTATTTAGACTGAGAGAAATCTTCTCAAGATTCTCTAGGTGAGTCAAATCACATTTGGCTCAATCGAGATAGAAAGATTACATGAAGAGAAAGTTAAGCTCAATCGTGTGCTAGCACGATTTTCTTGAACCTAATTGGATCTAATCCAAATCAATTGGGCTAGCCTAACTGATGACATTCAGATCCTAACCCTTGTTAGTGTGATTCAGTTAGGTTCAATTCTGTATGGTAATGAGACATGTTGTGATCTCATCATCGACATCATCAAAACTCCTTTCGATGGATCAGAACTCTTCTGATTCATACAATTAGAATGATCGATCATCAAGATCATTCTAATTACTTCTAAAATCTA
Organism: Elaeis guineensis; assembly: GCF_000442705.2. NCBI lineage: Eukaryota > Viridiplantae > Streptophyta > Magnoliopsida > Arecales > Arecaceae > Elaeis > Elaeis guineensis. Next base: position 41,159,351 of record NC_026005.2, read on the forward strand.
TCAGTGACACCTAGCAGTATATGGTGGCAACCCATCAAAATTGAAAATGAATCTCTTAGTGCAGCTACCTGTGTGATTGAGTTTCTCTATCATGAGTCCCGACTGAATTAGGGTTAAGGTGAACTCATCAAACCCAACATCAGTCATATGAGTTAATCGATTGATTCGAGTTCGATGTAAAACCCCAATGAAAATTTTTTTTCCATTATTTCACTCTGCCATGGCCATAGGCTTAAGGACTCGATCTTTCGATCATCATAGGACTACTCCTCTCATCTACCGAGGTTAATAGATCCCATCTTGGTGCGATCTAGTTCCTACAATGAATATGCTACAGCCAACATATACCTTAGGATTCCGAATGGCTAGAAGACTGAGTTATGATGTAGTCAAACTATAACACACTCAAGGTGAACTGTCGATGCACCTCAGATCAAAGAACTAGACACACAACTGCAGCATCGAGCTAGTCATCGACGAGAAGGTAGACTTCCTTATGACTGCTCGAGGTGGTCATGCTCAGTACTCTCATTCTCAATGAATATTTGTACTCTTGCTTTGGTGTCTTCACATCATAGACTCAAGACACATCTATCCTAAGAAAGCGATCGTACACCAACCTTCCGGATCGATCACCATCCTCGTGATGATCCTATGGTCAGGAGCTGTTTATAAGTTAGTTATGTAAATTCATGCCTTAAATTTTTAACTCTTGAAAATATGAATTAATATTCCTACTAACTTAAAAGATGTATCATAGACATAATGTGTACAATGTGATAGAAGAGTAACCCATTTATTGATTTATAGTCAAAATTATAAATTTGCTCTTAGATTTGTACTGGAATGTGTCAGCCAATCTGGCATCTAGGGCACTCATCTAACAATCATTACAAATGATACTACAATTATACGTGGATAATTAAAACATGGCATATACATAATATTATGACATGTTAGTGTAATATACACACTTAGTAAACGTTCCAAAATAGATAATATCAATGAATCCTATTTTTGACATTGTAGGCTTGGTCATGTGAACAAGAATAGGATTGATAGGTTGATCAAGGAATGTGTCCTTGAGATAGATGATTGTGAATCATTGCCTACCTATGAATCTTGTTTACTTGGTAAGATGACTAAGTCATCTTTTAAAGAAAAAGGTGAAAGAGCCAGTGATGTCCTAGGTCTACTACTCCTTCATTATGTTTACAAATGACCTATCGAGGTATGGGTATGTCTATCTTATGAAGCATAAGTCAGAATCATTTGAAATGTTCAAATGATTCCATGTTGAAGTAGAAAAATAAACTAAAAAGAGCATTAAGATCCTTCGATCAGACCAAGGAGGTGAATACCTCACCAGTGAGTTTCTGACATATCTGGAAGAGAATGGGATTCTCTCATAATAGATCCCTCCTGGAACACCACAACATAATGGTGTGTCTGAGAGGAAGAATCAAACTTTTTTAGACATGGTCTGATCCATGATGGACTTTTTCAGTCTGCCAATATCCTTTTGGGGATATGCTCTAGAGACTGCCTGCTATATTTTGAATAAGGTGTCCAGCAAGTCTGTCGATAAAACTCCATATAAGATATGGACTGGGCGTAAGCCGGTGCTCTCACATCTTAGGGTCTGGGGGTGTCCAGCTTATGTCAAGCATTTAAAGACAGATAAGCTTAGATCGAAGTCGATAGATGCTTGTTCATAAAGTACCCAAAGAACACTAAAGGATACTACTTCTATCTCATTGCAGAATAAAAGGTGTTTGTCAGTAGTCGGGCAGTCTTTTTAGAAAAAGAGTTTCTTAGTGAAGAGTTAATGCCTGTAAAATTAAACTTGATGAAGTTCATGAGGTGGAAGGACTGACATATACAAAATTAGATTTGGTTGGTGAACAGAATTTGGAGCCAGTAGAGGCACCATTAAAGAGATCCGATAGAGTACCGCATCAATTGGACAGATACTATGATTTTCTGATCTGAGATGGTGATCCTATTAAATTTGATGAGAACGATGAGGATCCAATCACCTATATAGAGGCCATGCAAAGGTCTGACTCTCAAAAATGGCTTTAGGCCATGAAGTCCGAGATGGAGTCCATGGAGATCAATAGTGTCTGGACACTAGTTGATCCATCCGAAGGGATAAAATCCATAGGGTGTAAATGGATTTTCAAAAGAAAAAGAGAAGCGAATGGGAAGGTACAGACCTATAAAGCATGTCTAGTTGTTAAGGATTACCGTCAGCATCATGGTATTGACTATGACGAGACGTTCTCTCCTGTGGCAATGCTCAAGTCCATCTGGATTATGCTTGCTGTTGCTGCATACTTAGATTATGAGATCTGGCAGATGGATGTCAAAACTATTTTTCTTAATGGAGAGCTAGAAGAAGAGGTGTATATGATACAACTTGAAAGGTTCACATCCACAGATGAGTTGAAAGTGTGCAAGCTGAAAAAGTCAATATATGGACTTAAGTAGGCATTGAGGAGTTGGAACATATGTTTTGATAAAGTAATTAAAATGTATGGCTTCGTTAGTAATGGAGAAGAGCCTTGCATCTACAAATGGGCTTCCGATTCTGTGGTCATTTTTTTTGAGCTGTAAGTGGATGACATACTGTTACTAAGAAATGACATCCCGATTTTACAGAGTGTGAAGCTGTGGTTATCATTCCAGTTCTCCATGAAGGACTTGGGAGAAGCATTCTACATCCTAAGGATGAAGATCTATAGGGAAAGATCTAGAAGGTTGTTTGGATTATCTCAATCCACGTACATTGACACCTTGTTGAAGTGGTTCAACATGGATAATTTCAAGAAAGACTATCTTTCGATAGGCCATGGAATTATCCTTTTCAAGAAGGATTGTTTGACAATTCTTGAGAAGAGAGAATGCATGAGTAGAATATCATATGCTTCGGTAATGGGATCTATCATGTACGCTATGACATGTACAAGGCTGGATGTGGCCTATTCACTAAGGGTAGTGAGTAAGTACCAGTTAGATCCAAGTGAGAAGCATTGAAAGATTGCAAAAGCAATTCTTAAGTATTTGAGAAATACTAAAGACCAACGGCTTATTTGTGGAGACTCTTATCTAAAACTTGTGGGATATACTGATTCTAATTTTCAGTCAGATTGTGATGACAGCAGAAGCATGTCGGGCTACTTATTTACCTTGAATAGAGGAGCTGTTTGCTAGAAAAGTTCTAAGCAACATACTATGGCCGATTTTATATGCGAAGCGGAATACATTACTGCATCAGATGTTGCAAAGGAGGCGATGTGGTTGTGAAAGTTCATTATCAAGCTGGAAGTTGTACCTTCTATTGATAGTCCTGTCCTGCTATATTGTGATAGCTCCAATGCCATAGCTTAGACGAAAAAATTTAAGTCGCACCATCGCACTAAATATATTCTACATCGCTATCACTTAGTGTGAGAGATCGTGAATTGAGGTGATGTCGAGCTTCAGAAGATTGACAGAAAAAAAAAACTTAACCGATTCCTTCACTAAAGCTCTCGAGATCAAAGAGTTCGATGACTTCAAATGTAAGATGGGTATAAGATACTGTCCTGATTGGCTTTAGTCCAAGTGAGAGTTGTTGAAAATTATGTCTTAAAATCAATCATGTGACGATTGAGTTCATCCTTGTATATGAATTATTGATTATTGAATAATAGTTATTCTGATATTTTTCATCACAAAGTGACATCTTCCTTGAACTCTTGTACTATGATGAAGTCCCTAGAACTATGCTAGTGTATAATAAAGAAATGATTTATCGTATAGTTCTTAAACAAGTTCATGACTAAATGATACGTCATTATGGGATGATGATGTTTATCGAGTGAAGGTCATTATGTGCCATATGGGTTGGTTGTCCTCTTAACCAAGGAGTGTGGTGACATTGGTATGGCATACAGGTGAGATGTAAGGATACATCATCATTGAACAAATGACTCACCTACTGAGCATTCTGCTGTCAAGAGCTACTTGCGAAACACATGGGTATAAATATCCTTTAGATCTGAGATCACCATAGTGACATGCAAGAAACTCACTGTGCTTTGATGCCGAACTACCTGAATTTTTAATGCAATAACGGAAGGCTACTGGGTACAGTCAAGCACTTGCGAAGTCTGTGTGTGGATCAAGATGAGATTGACTCCTTCAGATTAATAGAGTTGATGTATTACTATATTTTAATTTAGTAAAATTTTGATCAGGATAATCCATGAGATAGATTTGAAAGATTGAAATATAATGTGGATGAAGCAAGCTCGGTTGATAATTAACCTCAGACCATCTTAGAGCATCCAAAGTCAAAAGGATGAATTATGCGGTAACCATGAGTATGAGTTTTGAAATATTTTTTTATGATAATTTAACCTATCTGGACATCGAGAACCATTGCTAGATGGTATCTCGATTAGTGCAGAAATTGGTTCTTGTGCTACTAGCTTAGTATTTGAACCTATGGAGTCACGCACACAAGTCAGACAAAGTAAGAAGGAATTGACCTATGTTTATATGTCCAATCTAGAAGTACTTGACTTTATTGAACATATAAAATAACTTGATTGAGAATTGAGTGATGGGTCAAATGAGATTGAAGAGTTGACTATGTCTAGCTAGCACTACACATGAGGTTCAGGTTCAATCTCAGGGATGAACAATTTCTATCTATGATCCCTAGAATATATGAAAGATTAGATTTAAGTACTAATTAATTTTAGATTAGATCTAAATTAATTAGACTTAAATAGGTTCAAAATCTAAGTTAGACTTGGTATAAAAGTCTTAAAGAGTTTAGGATTGACAGTCTTTCAAAATTATTTTGAACTGGCTTCGAATCGGATTCGAATCGGACTTGTTTTGGATGAGATATGAGTATTCCTACTTGCACTGGAAATACCCACTCATGAAGTATAATAAAAAATTAGTTTGGTGTTTATTTGGGGTGTCCCAAGTGGGTATAGGAGTGGGTGCAAAGTGGATGTCATAAGTGGTGGTAATTATATCTCATGTAAGAGTCCTTTTTTCATGAGTATTGGACAAATTCAAATCAGATTTGAATAAAGAGTCCTCCTCTCATTGGGTCATGAGAATCATCTATAAATAGAAAGGGTCTCTATCTATAGATGATAGAAAAAAATAGAATAGCAAACAAATCAAATCGAGAGAAGAGAAAAAGAGAGAGAGACAGGTATGTGAAGAGAGAGGTCCTTCATCTTCTACATCTCTCCCTTTGTTGCCGCCTCCTCTCCTTGGGCATGGATCCTTCTTGAGCATCCTACCTACTGGTGTAACATGTCACATCATCACATCTCATCCCTTGATTGATTGTGTATGCGAAGCCAATTGGATTGGAGTTCATCCTACTTTTCTACGACGTCTGACGTGCATGCGAAGTAGAGGTTCTGCATATCCTGACCTCCGCGAAGGTTTATATCAGATAATTTAAGGATTTGATCCCTGGGTCCATTGTGATTCAGATAAGAATTTGATTTTTAAACAAGTAGAATATTAGAAAAAATTTTTAGATGCAATCTGGGCATTCTAGAGGAAAACTGTTTCCTTCCCTTCAAATATAAGGTGATAGGATAAGATAAGAGCCTTCATTAAGAAGGACTCTTCATCTTTCCATGTTAATTAAGAAGGGGCAGTACTTTTATTTTGGTGTGAAACTTAGTGGGCGCAGAGGAGTCCTTCCATACTTGAAACTATTCCAAGTTGGATAAGAACCCAATTAAAATGGATCCAATCCCATTAGGTAAAAGATAACTGGTCTAGTTTAGCTCAAACACTTTGAACTGAACCAATTTAGGAACTTGGATTAATACAATATGCTAGCATATCAAATTAATCCTTAAAATTTATATTAAATTCTAATTAAATTAGATCAAGATCAAATTTTAAAGTGCATGATCCATTGGATTTCAAATCTAGCCAGTAGTGGATTTAGACTCTTGACGTAATCTTAATCCGATTAGATTAGGTCAGTCGAAGAGTCTCAATCAACCAAGACTCTTCCTAATTGATTTTTGAATTAAACTTTTTTAATTTTGATGAGTTTACAAGTCAAGATTGATATCTAGTAATGTGTCATGACTATCTGAAAGATTTAAAATTTTGATAAAAAATTATCAAAATATTCTTTAGTGGTAAGTTACCATGTAGTTCAATCCTTCAGTCAAACAACATCTCAGATGAGCTGTGGGCATAAAAATATATCAAACTCAATTCTTTATCTATATATATCTCGATCAGAAGGTGATAATTTAGTTGATAATTATTAAAAAAAAATTTCTAATTATTATCCTGGTTTGGCCAAAGACTTCCAAAATCACTGACATATGAGATCACATAGGATGTTCGCTCCCCTTATTAGGAGTGACTGATCTCTTATTAATCACTCACAACCTTCATGCATACTTTACAATATCTAAAACATCCCATGCAAGGATCAGAGAATCAAGGTAGGAAGTTAACCAAAATATAGATTCATGTACACAAAGTACCATGGTGATCTCAAATCAAAAGACATTTACACAACTCCCATTAGAGAATCTTCAGCTAACATATAAATAAGACTTCATCTGATATTCTTTCATAGGTCTATTCAGTGAACTCATTCTCTAATGAGCACTCATATCTTTTTATTAGTGTTACCACACAAGTGATTGTGAGATCAACCATCCTCATTTCTGAACGTACATAGGACATGGCAGTCTTACCGGTATCATTGATCTCCGACTCAATGAACCAATGACTAAAAATATTTTAGATCATGGCTATCAAGATTTTAGGTCTTATTGGCATGATCCCATCATGGCCCTAAAATCATTGCTCGAATCTATAGGGTTCATTACAATCTTAAAAACAATAAGATACAGCATGTAATGAATCAAAACTGTTAATTTTATTAATAATATTAATGTTAATTACATAAGTCTAAAAGATAAATTACAGAAAATATCCTATTGCATGTCGTATGTGATTGGCTTGTAGAATATTTTTCTTTCAAGTTAGGCACTCCTTCAGATTGCTCGCAGCTACATGAAGTCATCCGGCCTCTACAGAAAGTTCACACGAAAATCAATGCAGATCAGGCTCCTTGAAAGTGCTAGCTTGTAAGGATCTTTGAGGCTGATTTCTCTCTTTTTCAAAAGTCTTGGATGATCCAAAGAAAGAAAATACTTAGAGGAGGAAGAGGAGAGGAGAAAGATCTTTGGAGAAAAAATAAACTTGCAAAGGCTTCAAGATGGGGCATCCACTATTGGAGCCCTTTTTATATAGACATGGGCTAGGATTTTGGGTCAAAAGGAGAAGGTGCCAAAGAGTCTACACCAAAATAGATTTTGGGTGTCCCAAAATTTCCAAAACTTGCTGGTTGGCATGAGGAGGAGATCTGGTATCTCTCATGCCCAAAAACTCTCCAAAGAATTTTAGAAAAAAAAATAATTGGTGCCTCTCTTTTTTCTTTGTTTGAGAAATCTCTTTCCTTCTTATCTCCTTATCTCTAATTCGGATTGCATTCGAATTAGGCAGGAGATAAGATCATGACAAATCATGCTTTGCCACCCACCCTTACTAGGCCCTCTCTTATCATGCCAAAAATCTCAAGCCAAATCCAATTTGGCATTGAGATCCAGTGGATGGGTCCAGAGTGGTGCAAGGATAAAGAGATAGAGTCCCTGTTGGCTTGGACTCTTCATTTTCAAATTAATTCTAAACCAAATCAAATCTGATTTGAATCAATATTAGAAATGAATCTAATCTAATTAGGAGTCCAATTGTCTCAATAAATTTTCAACCTAATTAGGAATTTGCTGAGCCCAAATCTTGATCGAATCAGGATCAAATTTCTTTTGCAATTAGGCTTGATCAAATCAAATCCAATCTAAGTCAAATTGAATCTAATTTAATTAGACTTGATCCAAAGCTCTTTTTTCAATCAAATTGAGTCAATTATCAATCTAATTACTAATTAATTTTCTATTAATAGTAGCATCTCAATCCAGTGGCACTCTCCTTCAAAATCCTAGTTCCAGTGGTACTCCTCATTAGAGTCACAATCCAAATGGACTCTTCAGCCATAAGATCCATCCGTATCTTTCAATATGTATAATCCCATAGGTTCAAACCTAAATTGATAGCATAAAAATTATTTTCTATACCAATTGATGTAACCATCTAGCGATGGGATCCAACATTCGGATAGATCGAAAGATTGCAAAGTAACATTCTAGAACCGACTGGCGTATGGTTACCGCATAATTTATCTTTTTGATCCTAATACTCAAGGTGACTTAGGGTTTGACTGTCAATCCTAATATAGTCGACTATATTATATTTCAACCTTTCAAATCTATCACATAAATTATCCTGACTAAGATTTTACTAAATTAAAATACACTGATGCATATCTCTTACTAATTTAGAGGGGTCAATTCTATCTTGACTCACACACCAATTTGATAAGTACTTGACTGTACCCAATAACCTTCTATCACTGAATTAGAAATTCAAATAGTTTGATACTAATGTACAATGAGTTGCTTACACATCATCGTGGTGATCTTAGGTCTGAGGGACACTTATATCTATATCCATCACGAGCTACTTTTGACAGCATAGTGCTCGGTAAATAGTCATGTTCGATGTGAATGTACTCCTATATTCTACCTGCATGCTATACCAATATCTCCATACTCCTTGGTTAAGAGGATAACTAACTTATATGGCACACAACGATCTATATTTAATATTGCTATCGTCCTATTAACAGCATATCATTCGATCGTGAACATTTTTTAAGGACTAAATAATAAATCCTCTTTTTTTGATTAAATATAGTCCTAAAGATTTTATCACAATACAGGAGTTCAAATAAGATGGATAAATTATGATGAAAAAGTTAAATAATTTTTATTAATAAAAATTCATATACAATTATAAATATGAGCACAATCATCAATAGGCTGACGATTGACTTTGAGATATATTTTTCAATAGTATCGAGCTTGTTTTTGATTCAAATAATATCATTTTAAGTGATTGTCACTATTGTCTTTTTTTTTTATGAATATAATTTTCGTAGGTCTTTTGACCAAAGATGGATTTATTTTTTTAATAAAGAATAATTTTTGTAATATCATTACGAATGGTGTCACATCATGCGTGGATAATTGAGAAATGGTATTTATATTCTATCACAATCTGTTAGTGTAATGTACACATCTAACAAATATCTTAGATTAGATAATATCACGGATGTCTATCTTTGGCATTGTAGGCACGATCATATAAACAAGAATAGGATGAACAACTTAAATAAAGAGAAAACTTTTGAAGTTAATGATTGTGAATCATTGCTGACCTATGAATCCTACCTTCTTGGAAAGATAACCAAGTCACCCTTTACTAGAAAGGATAAATGAGCCAGTGATATTCTGAGTCTAGTATATATTGATGTATATGGACCTATGAATATAAATATTGAGGTAGGTATTATTACTTCATTATTTTACTGATAACCTATCTAGGTATTTATACATCTATCTTATGAAGCATAAGTCTGAATCATTTGAAATGTTCAAATGATTTCATAATGGAGTAGAAAAAAAAATTGAAAAGAGTTTTAAAACTCTTCGATCAGACTGAGGTGCTAAATACCTTTTTAATGAGTTTCTAACATATCTAGAAGAGAATGAAATTCTCTCACAATGGACTCCTCCTGAGATGCCATAACATAATGAGGTGTCTGAAAAGAGAAATCAAATACTATTAGATATGGTTCGATCCATGATGAAATTTGCAAGTTTGTCAATTTTTTTTTGGAGTTATGCTCTTGAGACTGCTTGTTATGTTCTGAATAGGATTTTGAGCAAATTAGCCGTAAAATCTCCATATGAAATATGGATTGGACATAGGCTAATATTCTCTTACCTTAGGATTTGAAATTATCTAGCTTATGTCAAGCATTTAAAGACTGATAAGCTTAGATCTAGATTCGATAAGTATTATTTTATAGGATATTCCAAAAAAATAAGGGGATATTACTTCTATCTTCCTGATGGACAAAAGATATTTATGGGTCTAAAGCATTCTTTTTGGAAAAAGAGTGTCTTGGAGAAGGAACTAATGCCAATAAAGTTGAACTTGATGAAGTTCAAAAGATAGAAGAACTAACACATATAAATAAACCTAAAGAACTAGATTTGATTAGATCAAACCTAAAACCCATTGTAGAGGCACCATTGAGGAGATTTGGTAGTGTACTGCACTAGTTAGATAGATAATATGATTTTTTGATTTGGGATGGTGAACTTGTTGAACTTAATAGAAACAATGAGGATCCGATCACCTATATGGATGCCATGCAGAGATCCGACTCTGATAAGTAGCTTAAAGCTATGAAGTTTGAAATGGAATCCATGAAGATTAATAATGTATGGACACTTGCTGATCCATCTAAAGAGATAAAATCCATAGGGTGTAAGTGGATTTTCAAAAGGAAAAAACACATAGATGGAAAGGTAGAGACCTATAAAGTTCATTTGGATGCCAAGGGTTATCATCAACATTATGGTATTGACTATGATGAGATATTTTATCCTATGGCAATGCTCAAATCTATTCGGATTATGCTTGCAATAGCAGCATACCTGGATTATGAAATCTGATAAATTAATGTCAAAAAAACTTTTTTAAATAGAGAGCTGGATGAAAAGGTGTATATAATATAACCTAAAAGGTTCACATCCACAGATGAATCCAAGGTATGTAAGCTTTAGAGATCCATTTATATATTGAAGCAAGTATTTTGGAGTTGAAACATGCATTTTGATAAGATGATCAAAATGTATGGCTTCACTAAGAATGGAGAAGAACCATGTATCGACAAATGGACAAATGGTTCTATGGTTATTTTCTTTGTGTTGTATGTGGATGACATTCTCTTAATCAGAAATAACATCCCTGCATTATAGGGAATAAAAATATGGTTGTCATCTCAATTCTTCATGAAAGATTTGATAAAAATATTCTACATCCTAGAGATGAAGATCTATAGAGATCGATCTAAAAGATTGTTTGGATTGTCCCAATCCACGTACATAGACACCGTGCTGAAATGGTTCAACATGGAGAATTTCAAGAAAGACTATTTTCTAATAGATCAAGAAAATACTCTCTCTAAGAAGAATTATCTAACAACTCCTCAAGAGAGAGAGCATATGAGTAGAATTTCATATGCTTCACCAGTGAGATTTATAATATATGAAATGAGATATACGAGATCGGATGTGGCACACGCACTAAGGGTAGTGACTAGGTACTACTCTGATCCGGATGAAAATCATTAAAAAGTTGTAAAAACTATCCTTAAGTATTTAAAAAATACTAAGGACCAATGACTCATTTATGGAGAGTCTAACTTAAAACTTATGGGATATACTGATTCTAATTTTCAGTCAGGCCATGATGACAACAAGAGTATGTTAGGTTACATCTTTACCCTAAATGGTGGAGTGATCTGCTAAAAAATTTTAAGCAGCACATCGTAGCCGATTCAATTTGTGAGGCAGAGTATATTACATCATTCGATGATGCCAGAAAAGCTATTTGGTTGTGGAAGTTCATCAGTGAGCTTGGAGTGGCACCCTCCATCGATAATCCAGTCTTTCTGTATTGTGATAGTACTAGAGCCATAGCTCAAGCTAATGAACCATAGTCCCATCAGAGAACCAAATTCATTCTGCATCGCTATCATCTTGTATGAGAGATCGTGGATCGATATGACATCGATCTTCAAAAAATCGATAGAAAAGAGAACTTGGACAACGCATTTACTAAAGCTCTCAAAATCAAAGAGTTCAACGAATAAAGGTGGAAGATGGGCATTTGATACTGTTCTGATTGGCTTTAATCTAAGTGGGAGTTGTTAGGAAATGTATCCTAAAGCCAATCATCTAAGTTATAGATGATTGTGTTTCTTGTAATTGTATATAAATTATTAATTAATAAAAATTATTTGATATTTTCAACATAAATCATGTATCTTCTTAATTGAACTTCTGTGTTATGATGAAGTTTTTAAAACTATTTACAATCGATAAAGAAAGATTTATCATGTAGTTCATAAACTTGTTTGTGACCAAACGATACGTTATTACTAGGATGATAATGTTTATCAAGTATAGGTCATTGTGTGCCATATGGGTTGGTTGTCCTCATAATCAAAGAGTGTGGAGACACTGGTATGGCATACAGATGAGATGTAGAAATATACCATCACCGAACAGTGACTCACCTGTGGAGTGCTCTGCTGTCAAGAGCAGCTCGAAAAGGATATAGGCATAAGTATCCCTCTGACCTGAGATCACCACAGTGACTTACAAGCAACTCATTATGCTTTGATGTCGAACTACTTATATTTCTGATACAGTGATGGAAGACTATAAGGTACAGTCAAGTACTTATGAAGTCAATATGTGAGTCAAGATGAGATTGATCCCTTCGAATTATAGGAGTTAATGCATCACTGTGTTTCAATTAAGAAAAATCTTGGCTAAGATAATCCTTGTGAGGAGTTACAGGATTTGAAAAAGATTAAAATATAATATGGATAACTCATCCAGGATTGACAATTTAATCCTAGGTCATCTGGAGCATTAGAGTCAACGAAATGAATTATGCAATCATTCGGCCTATCCAGGCATCAGATATCATTACTAGATAGTTACTTTGATTAGTACAAAAATTTATTTCTATACTACTGACTTAGGTTCGAATCTATGGGATCACATACATAGAAGTTTCTATCTGATCAGATGACTGATCAATGATTATGAATCATTGTGGGGTATGATTGTTAATATGATTGATGATTGACCCCATGCAAAAGTTACAATTAATAATTTGGTAAGGATTAGTGAATTATAAGAAGATTGATTAATAATTAGATTGTTAATTAGCTCAATTTGATTGAGCAATGAGGTTTGAATTAAGTCTAATTGAAGTGGATTCAATTAGGTTTGACCCGATTAGGTTATTGGATAACCTAATAGCTAAGGAAGATTGGTTCCTGATTTGATCAGGATTTGAGTTCAGTTAATTCCTAATTGAATTAGGATTTAATTAAATAAAATTGAGTTTCTAATTAGATTAGGATTGCTCATCTTTGGGTCTGACCAAATTTGATTTGATTGGGATCTAATTTAAGCAGCATATGAGAGTCCCATTGTATTGGGAGTCTCTCCCTTATCTCTTATGCCACCCCATACCCACGCAACCGTTCTCACGTGTGCCCTCTTATTTTTGTATGAGATTATACATACTAAAAGGTAGAAGTCACCCTTTCTCAATGCCCTGTAGAAGATAAGGAAAGGTTGGTGTTGGGTATAAAATTCCCCCCCAGCCGAAGTTCGTGTCAGGAGTGACCCTCCAGGGGTTCTACCGGCATCCGACCTTCGGCGACATCTTTCCGAACCTCTCCGATGGCCGAGCCTCCGCAACATTCCCAAGTTCTGTTGACGGATAAACCCCCACCAACGTCGACCGGGTTCTGCACGACGGACGGACGCCACCCAAGTTTCTACCTAGAAGGCTTCATCTGGACTCCTACGGGAGCCGGACTTGGTACCCGACTCCGAATGTAGGCAGACTTCATCCGGAATCCTACGGGAGCCAGACTTCATCCCCGAATCCAACTGCAAGAAGACTTCATCCAGACTCCTACGGGAGCCGGACGTCATCCCCGACTCCAAATGCAGGCGGACTTCATCTGGACTCCTACGGGAGCCAGACTTCGACCCCGACTCCGACTGCAGGTAGACTTCATCCGGACTCCTACGGGAGCCGGACTTCATCCCCGACTCCAACTGTAGGAAGACTCCATCTGGACTCCTACGGGAGCCGGACGTCGTCCCCGACTCGACTGCAGGAAGACTTCATCCGGACTCCTACGGGAGCCGGACTTCATCCCTGACTCCAACTGCAGGTAGACTTCGTCCGGACTCCTACGGGAGCCGGACTTCGACCCCGACTCTGACTGCAAATAGACTTCATCCGGACTCCTATGGGAGCTGGACGTCGTCTCCGACTCTGAATGCAGGCGGACTTCATCCAGACTCCTACGGGAGTCAGACTTTGACCCCGACTCCGACTGCAGGTAGACTTCATCCGGACTCCTACGGGAGCCGGACTTCGTCCCCGACTCTAACTGCAGGAAGACTCCATCCGGACTCCTACGGGAGCCGGATGTTGTCCCCAACTTGGCTGCAGGAAGACTTCATCCAGACTCTTATGGGAGCCAGACTTCATCCCCGACTCCAACTGCAGGTAGACTTCATCCGGACTCCTACGGGAGCCGGACTTCGACCCCGACTCTGACTGCCGGTAGACTTCATCCGGACTCCTACGGGAGCTGGACGTCGTCCCCGACTCGACTGCGGGAAGACTTCATCCGGACTCCTACGGGAGCCAAACTTCCGCCCTGAACTCCTGTTGCAGGTAGACCTCACCCTGAACTCCTACAATAGCCGGACTCCGAGCTCCTACAGCAAGTGGTCCTCGCCTGCAGCCTTAACGCCCAAGGGACCCAACAGGATTTGCAACATCCGAGCTCCTCTCAGATGGATAGCTACCTCTCTCCGTCAGGCACCTCAACCAAACTTCGGCCGACTGGCCTGGACCCCCTGGCAGGCCATAGTAACGGCCACGAATCTGCTCCACTTCCTGTGATGGATTTTGCACGGCTCCATCACTCCCTGACAGGCCATAGTAACGGCCACGACTCTGCTCCACTTTCTACGATGGATTCTGTGTGGCTCCATCACTCCCTGGCAGGCCATAGTAACGGCCACGACTCTGCTCCACTTCCTACGATGGATTCGGCACGGCTCCATCACTCTCTGGCAAGTCACGACAACAGATGCCGCTCCACCCCCCGCAACAGACTCCACATGGCAGGTCACAGTGATGGCCACGATTCTACTCTACTACTTTTCATGACTAGCTCCTCCTGGCCCCGAACGGCCCACGGCCAGACAGTTACAAACGTCGCTATCAGTCTATTGCACCCTCCGCATATAAAAAGGGGATTCCAGATACATTATTCTCTAATCTCTATTTTTTTATCTCAAAACTCTGCTAAAATTTTTGTTCGAGCACTCCATTCTTGTTGAGGCAGAGAACTGATTTGAGCGTCGGAGGGTCTTGCCAGAGCAGCCCCAACGCTGGTTTAGACTTTCTTTGCAGGTCTCGACGACGACTCCCTCGACTCCAGCTTCTCCGATGCGGGTGAATTTTTGCACCAACAGGATTGGCGCTAGAGGAAGGGCGTGTGTCTTTGCAGTACCCTTGTTTTTAAAGGAGCGCTCAACGGGACCACCTCCGGTCATCATTTTCGATGTCCTCTCCTCCTTCCCCCACTAGATCTTCGCCCGATGCCTCCCCGCAAAGCATCCACACGGCGATCCATGGCCTCCACGGCCAGATCTCAGGCTCCGGCCTCACCTCCAGTCTCCCAGCCTCCTCCCCTTCCTCCGACAATGGCGGTTGGCACGGAACAATTCGACCTATTGGCCCAGCAGGTCAGAGGCCTCGTTGAAGCGGTGCAGGCCATGCAGCGCAGCAACAGCCACAAATGTCAGTGCGACTGGAGAGAATATTGTCGGAACTCCAAAATCCGACGGTAGGGTGGGCCACTTGGCCAGCCACCCCATCTTTCCCGAAAAGACGAATCCGAGGGTAGAGAACCCTCAGTTGGATCACGATTCTACTCTTGGAAGATCTCTACCTCCATTCTGCCAGAAGACCCTCGAGACCCACAGTCGAGAGAATTTCTTGGATCAAAGGCTCTAGAAGATGAACCGACAGATCGAGGAACTCCATCACGCACCCCCCACTTATGGTGAGGATATTTGTACTGACCCTTCCTTTTCTCAAATGATCATGCAGGAACCGATCCCACCAAACTTCAAACTCCCTCAATTTGAAAGCTACGACAGGACTTCGGACCCAGTTGACCACCTGAGGCCTTCCGGACAATGATGCTGCTTCATGGTGCGCCCGACGCCATCCTATGCTGAGCTTTCCCATCCACCTTGAAGGGAGCGACGAGAAACTGGTACTCGACACTAAAGTCGGGTACCATCTTTTTCTTTGATCAGATGAGCCACCAGTTTGTGGCTCATTTTGTTAGCAGCCGGCGTCCCCAGAAGGGTTCGGAGTCCCTCTTCAATATCAAGCAGAGGGAGGAGGAGTCCATTCGGGCTTACGTCAACTGTTTCAATATCACCGTGTTGGAGGTTCGGAACTTGGACCAATCAGTCACGATGGTCGCTCTGAAAGGCGGCCTTCAGAAGAACGACCTTTTATTCTCTCTGAAAAAGAAGTATCCCAGGGATTTTGTTGATCTGTTGGCTCGGGCCGAGGGGTACACCTGAGCAGAAGAAGCCTTCAAAATGAAGGATGAGGAGACCACGAGAGAGCGACAGGCGGGAGACTCGAGTAAGCCCGCAATCAAAAAAGGGCCGAGAGAAGCTCGACCACATTCTCAAACTCCTCCCGGGCACAAGCACGCCTAGACTCCTCCCCGAGCACGCAGGCAGAGAAGCCCGGAGCACCGGGTTCGGTGGGGCTCTCCTCCAGGAAGATTCCGCAGCTATGCCCCCCTCAATGCATCGAAAATTCAGGTGCTGATGGAAGTCAGAGAGCAACTTCCGAGGACAGAAAGGATGCGCACGCACCTCGGGAAGTGCAATCCTAATAAGTTCTACCTCTACCATCGTGACCACGGCCACGACATGGAGGAATGCATTCAGCTCTGAGATGAGATCGAGGAGCTCATCCGATGAGGTCGGCTCGACAGGTTCATTCGACGCCGGCCTGAGGGTAGAGAGGATCGACCAAGGGCCCTGCCGCAGCCTGAGCCACCGGGAGAGAAGAGCAACCCAGAGATCGGCCTCCAATTGGGATCATCAACTCTGTCTCTGGAGGATCGTGACAGGAAGCAGACCTTCTACAGCCCTGGAATTTGAAAAACTTGTAAATGTATTACGAACGATCCCGCTTTAAATTAAGATTCCTTTCAGGTCTGCATATCTTTCTCTTTTTGGTATGGACTTGTAATGACAGGGGATGACCCCTTCGGACAATGAAAACAAATCCTAATGTGGGCAAAGTTGAAAGTCTGATTATTTTTAGACCGAATAGGGGGAGAGGCCATACGGCGCCCATATACGCCCCCACGGCCATGTTAGGGACAGGAGGAGAACCTCGCCCTAACATGAACAAGGTCAAAGGCCCGGTTATTTGTAGATCAGATGGGGAGAGAGGCCATACAACGCCCATATGCACCCCGACAGTCATGTTAGGGACAAGAGGAGAACCTCACCCTAACATGAGCAAGGTCGAAGGCCCGATTATTTGTAGACCGGATGGGGGGAGAGGTCATACAGCACCCATATATGCCCCCACAGCCATGTTAGGGACAGGAGGAGAACCTCGCCCTAACATGAGCAAGGTCGAAGGCCCAGTTATTTATAGATCAGAATGGGGGGAGAGGCCATACAGTGCCCATATATGCCCCCACAGCCATGTCATGGACAGGAGGAGAACCTCGCCCTAACACGAGCAAGATCGAAGGCCCGATTATTTGTAGATCGGATGGGGGGAGAGGCCATACAGCGCCCATATGCGCCCCCACAGCCATGTTAGGGATAGAAGGAGAACCTCGCCCTAACATGAGCAAGGTCGAAGTCTCGGTTATTTGTAGATCGGATGGGGGGAGAGGCCATACAGTGCCCATATGTGCCCCCGCAGCCCCATTAGGAACAGAAGGAGAACCTCGTCCTAACCTGAGCTGAAATCGATCACATCAGAAGAACCTCGTCCTGACACCAATTAAGGTCCCGCCATTCGATACCTGACAAAAAAGAAGAAAACCTTCTCAGCGGCCCCTTCATGCTCCCGTGACCCCACTAAGAGCAGAGGGAAAACCCTCATAAAAAAAAGAAAAAGAAAAAAAGGGAGGGGAGTTAAAAAGAAAAGCGACGAACTGCATCAGCAATGAATGAAAAATAAATCACATCAAAGATGCGGGGAACCTCGTCTCAGCGAGGATTGGGGTTCTTATCAAAATCTCCGGTCTTCAAGAAAGCTCTCAACACAGGCCAAGAATAAGACGGCTTCTTCAGGGCGACGAGAAGCCCGGACCTCCGAGCTCGAACTCTGAAAGGCGGCGTCAAACCCAAGCGGCCCCGGACAAATCTGTGACCATGAACAAAAGGATGGGTCAATGCGACGGCAATCGAGTACCTCCGAATGGCATCGATATCGAGCAAGGTAAAAGTCGAAAGGAGCTCGGCAAACAACAACTCAACATGTGAGTAAAAGAGGTAACGAAAAATTCCCTTTTCATGTCATTAATTAAGTATACATTACAGAGCCCTTGAGGCTGAAGAAGAAAGATGACAAGAAAAGCAAGCCGACGCGGCAACCACCAAGAACCTCCAGATGACATCGGCATCAAAAAAAAAAAAAAAAACAACGCCAACAAACAAACAAGCGGCAAAAGAAGACACATAGAAGGACGAAAGACAAAAAGAGCCCTAAGGGAGCCCGGCTTCCTCCGACTTCGAACTTTCGACTTCGACCCTCATCAGGGAGTGCCTTAAGCTCTCGACTTCTTCTTTCAATTCCTTCTCTCTCATTAGCATCTCCATATATCTCCAATGAAGTCGCTGGCTTTCGTTCTCTGCCTCTCGATGCCTTTTTCTTAGGACCTCGGATTTCGCCTCTGCGTCTTTGACTGCCTACTGCTCGTATACCAGCTAGATCTTCAATTGCTGCAGTTCGGCCTTCCCCTCCCCAAGGGCGACAGATAGCTCTTCTACAGTTCTTCTCAGGGATTGGAGTTCGTCAGGATCTCGAACAAGAGCAAACTGAGCACCTTCAGCTAGCTGCCTTTGAAGGCGGGCAACCTCGTCGGTCGTCATCCTGAGCTTCCCCCTATAGTCGTCCACCTGCTTGCACCAGCTGGCACGGTACGTGTTATAGCTCGCCTCGACATCCTGGAGCTATTGCTGAAGGTTGGAGAACTACTTCGACCATTCTCGGTCGCAGTCGGCCCGAGTCGAAAGCCGGGACGAGCTTCCTTCCAACTCGCTAATCCTCTCCTGTGCAGCCGACAGCTCCACTCTGAGGGAGCTGATCTTGGCAGCTTGGGCCCAAGATCGATCGCTGGCGTGCTTCTTATGTTCCTCGAGCTCCTTCTCGAAGTTCGCTTTCCTCTGGCTGTACTCCATGATCCCCATCACATGGAGGTTTCGAAAGTGGGTGGCCTCCGCGATGGCCTCAGAGTGACTCTCCCTCAACTTGTGAAGTTTGCCATCCATCTCCTTCGACCTTTTTGTTAAATGATGAACTTTCTTCTTCAGACGTTGGATCGTGGACTTCAGCGAAATTCCCTATGGCAAGGGAAGCGCTTCGGCAGGACACTGCCATCAGGAGACAAAAGCGTCAAGGCGCGTCTCATTGCAGAGAGAAGAAAAAGATGAGGGAGGAAGAGTGGAGAAGCCCTCCATAAGGAGAAACCCAATTTTATTGATTGAGTGTTTCTTAAAGATAAAAGAGAAAAAGAAAAAAATTATAATAAAAGAAAAATACAAAGTCAGAGGTCTCAGACCTCTGAAATAGGAGTTGGGGAGCTCGATGTTCTCGGAAGGGGGGCTGCGGTGGCAGTGGCAATGGCAGTGGGAGAGGGCCCGGCTTCATCTTCAGACGTCTCATCCAAGAAGCTGAGGTCGAGCTTGAGAAATTTCTTGACCACCTTCTCTTGACAGAGCTCGAATCCTTTGATGAATGCTTCTTGGCCGAACTTGACATTCAGGTCTCTCATCTCCGTAGAGGCCTTAAACTCCTCCACTACTAGGACCCTGACCTCCGAGATCAGAACTGAAATCTGCTCCATCAAATTTGCGACCTCGGCCTCCGCCTTCCTCACCATCAACTCCGAGGCCTATTTTTCTTTCTCAAGGGCCGCTTGGAGGTTGGCTACCTCGGCAGCCTTTTCTTTGAGGCGAGCAACTTCGGCCCGGCGACTCTCCTCCGCCTGGATGGCATCCCTCCTCGCCCGATTCATCGCCTCGATATTGGCAAGGAGCTGGTGCCCGATCTGCAAGGGCGGCTAGGAGGTCAGAACGAAGGTTGAGAAGCTAATTAAATGAAGGTGCGAAGGGAAGGAGGAAAGTGAATATGTTTACCTCAAACAAGGACCCTAAAAATCCTGAAGAAATCAGGCGAAATAAGAGGCGAAAGGTTCGCGGGGACCAAACCAGGGGAATGCGGCGGAAGAAAAATGGAGGAGAAAGGGCACCTAGATGGCAAGAAGAGAAACGAAAGTTCCGGGACTAACCTAAGTCGCTTCGAAGGATGCAGAGGTGCGAGGACAGGGATGACTTGAAGAATGCTTAGGGCCAAGGTAGACACCAAAGAGAGTCAGAGCTCTCGGAGAGAAGGCAGACACTGACAGAACTCTCAGACGGAATGAGACTCCTGAAGGTGGAAAGGCGGGTTTAAATAGACCCTGGGATCCGGCGCTATAATGATCGCGGATCTCTCCAGGCCAACCCACGCTCGCCATGTGTCCCACTCGCCATAGCAGGCAGCTAAAAGTGGCTGACAACTGACAGAGCCATTATTGCATCGTACCTGGGCCAACGCTCCAGCAGGAATTTCGAAAGGTCCCTTCGGATCGCCCCGATTTGAAAAGACTCCGGCACGCGCACATTAAATGCCAGAATATCTGAGGGCGATCATGCACAGAATTCAAGGGGATAACTTCGGCTGTGAAAATTTCTCTGTACTTTCTTCATTCGAAATTCAAACTCGAAAGTAGGGGGACTGGTGTTGGGTATAAAATCTCTCCCCAGCCAAAGTTTGTGTCAGGAGTGACCCTCCAGGGGTTCTACCGACGTCCGACCTTCGACGACATCTTTTCGAACCTCTCTGGTGGCCGAGCCTCTGCAACATTCTCAAGTTCTGCCGATGGATAAACCCCCACCAGCATCGATCAGGTTCTGCACGACGGACGGACCCCACCCAAGTTTCTACCTAGAAGGCTTCATCCGGACTCCTTTGGGAGCCGGACTTCATCCCCGACTCCGAATGCGACTTCATCCAGACTCCTACGGGAGCCGGACTTCGTCTCCGACTCCAACTGCAAGAAGACTTCATCCGGACTCCTACGGGAGTCGAACATCATCCCCGACTCCGAATGCAGGCAGACTTCATCCGGACTCCTACGGGAGCTGGACTTCGACCCCGACTCCGACTGCAGGTAGACTTCATCCAGACTCCTATGGGAGCCGGACTTCATCTCTGACTTCAACTGCAGGAAGACTCCATCCGGACTCCTACGGGAGCCGGACGTCATCCCCGACTCGACTGCAGGAAGACTTCATACGGACTCCTATGGGAGCCGGACTTCATCCCCGACTCCAACTGTAGGTAGACTTCGTCCGGACTACTATGGGAGCTGGACTTCGACTTTGACTCCGACTGTAGGTAGACTTCATCCGGACTCCTACGGGAGCCGGATGTCGTCCCCGACTCCAAATGCAGGTGGAATTCATCCGGACTCCTACGGGAGCCGGACTTCGACCCCGACTCTGACTGCAGGTAGACTTCATCCAGACTCCTACGGGAGCCGGACTTCATCCCCGACTCCAACTGCAGAATGACTCCATCCGGACTCCTACGGGAGCCGGACGTCGTCCCCGACTCGACTGCAGGAAGACTTCATCCGGACTCCTACGGGAGCCGGACTTCATCCCCGACTCCAACTGCAGGTAGACTTCGTCTGGACTCCTACGGGAGCCGGACTTCGACCCCGACTCCGACTGCAGGTAGACTTCATCCAGACTTCTATGGGAGCCAGATGTCGTCCCCGACTCAGCTATAAGAAGACTTCATACGGACTCCTACGGGAGCCGAACTTCCGCCCTGAACTCCTATTGCAGGTAGACCTCACCCCAAACTCCTACAAGAGCCGGACTCCGAGCTCCTCGGCAAGTGGTCCTCTCCTGCAGCCTTAATGCCCAAGGCACCCAACAGGATATGCAACATCTGAGCTCCTCTCAGATGGATAGCTACCTCTCTCCGTCAGGCACCTCAATCGAACTTCGGCCGACAGGCCTGGACCCCCTGGTAGGCCATAGTAACGGCCACGACTCTGCTCCACTTCCTGTGATGGATTCCGCATGGCTCCATCACTCCCTGGCAGGCCATAGTAACGGCCATGACTCTGCTCCACTTCCTGTGACGGATTCCGTGTGGCTCTATCACTCCCTAGCAGGCCATAGTAATGGCCACGACTCTGCTCCACTTCCTGCGACGGATCCCGCACAGCTCCATCACTCCCTGGCAGGCCATAGTAACGGCCACGACTCTGCTCCACTTCCTACGACAGATTCGATGCGGCTCTATCACTCTCTGGCAAGTCACGACAACAGACGCCGCTCCACCCCCCGCAACAGACTCCACGTGGCAGGTCACGGTGATGGCCACGATTCCACTCTACTACTCTTCATGACTAGCTCCTCCTGGCCCTGAACGGCCCACGGCCAGA
Source organism: Elaeis guineensis (assembly GCF_000442705.2). Lineage (NCBI taxonomy): Eukaryota > Viridiplantae > Streptophyta > Magnoliopsida > Arecales > Arecaceae > Elaeis > Elaeis guineensis. The sequence continues at coordinate 41,182,008 of NC_026005.2, forward strand.
CGGTTACAAACGTCGCTATCGGTCTATTGCACCCTCCGCATATAAAAAGGGGACCCCAGATACGTTATTCTCTAATCTCTATTTTTTTATCTCAAAACTCTGCTAAAATTTTTGTTCGAGCACTCCATTCTTATTGAGGCAGACAACTGACTTGAGCGTCGGAGGGTCTTGCCGGAGCACCCCCAATTCCGGTTTAGACTTTCTTTGCAGGTCCCGACGGCGATCGCGACTCCCTCGACTCCAGCTTCTCCGACGCAGGCAAATTTTTGCACCAACAGTTGGAATTTGATTTCAAATTGTATTCCTTATTAGCATGAGATTTGATCTCATCCAACTTCCTCTTGATGCCTAACCATAAAAGCCATTTTTTTTGGGTGACAAAGGTGGACATTCATTATAAGAAACCTAATTCATGGTAAAATAAATCAGGTAGGTGTGAAAAAAAATAATGGGGCCAGCGGTCTTCTTTTAGGGAGTGAGAAATTTGAGGAGAGATGTCTCCTCTTAGTGGGTGATCCCTAGGATTTCTTCTTAGGGGTTTTTAGGGGAGTGGAAAAATAAAAGAGAAAGAGTTCTCCCTTTTCTTCTTCCACCAACCCTTCTTCCTTTTAGATTAGCCAGCAATAGGATCTTTGCATGAGCTAGCACTCTCAAGAGATTGATCAGATTAGATTTCATGTGGACTTCCGTAGAGATGGGAATGCTTGTGTGGCTAGAAGCAACATACAACCCCTCGAATTTCAGTCATGGTGAAAAGCGACCCATCAAAGGTATAGAGATCAAATCTCTATCATCTTTTAGATTTGATCTATTATTTTAGATGTCATTTTCAGAGTATGCATGCATATTTTAGTCATAACATCCTAGCTTAGGTAGTTTTAGATTAGATCTAGTACATGGTAAATTAAATAGTTTAATCTAGTTTGCTTTAACTGTGAGAAAATTTTTAAAAATCATGCATGAACTACCCTAACTTTCTTTCAACCATACTTTGTATTCGACCTGATATATCTATTACTGTGAGTGTCACGAGTAGATATCAGTCGAATCTAGGCTAGAAGCACTGGATTGCTATGAAAATATCCTTAAGTACTTGAGAAGGACTAAGGATTTGTTTCTGATCTTTAGAGAAGAGTCAGAGCTAGGAGTGGAAGGATACACGGATGCTGATATTAGAGTATCTACATCAAAGTGTATTCTTGTGCAATGTTGATTCAGTATGTTGGAAAGGTTCCAAGCAACCGATCAAAGAAAGTTGAGTAGGCTGTAGATGTGTATGATGCATTCTGATTCTAATGTTAATTGCAAAACTGGATGTCATATCATCAGATGTAATGATATTGTACTGTAAATCATTTGATGATTGTGTCATACCATCAGATTGTGTCCTAAAGTTAATTGTTTGACGATTGTACTAATTATAAATATATATGAATTGATCAATAACAAAAGTTATTTGATCTTTTTTCATTACAAGGTTACATCTTCTAATGAACTCTTATATTGTGATGAAGTCCTTAGGACTACTTTAATCAATAAAGAAAGATTTATTATGCAGTTCTTAAACTAGTTCATGATCAAATGATATACTATTACTAGGATGATAGTGATATAAAGTGTAGGTCATTGTGTGCTATATACGTTGGTTATCCTCGTAACCAAATGGTATGGAGACACTAGTATGGCATGCAGGTAGGATGTATTGAAATTTGAGGTTTGGGGCATGCATGTGTGTTTCAAAATTTTATTTTCTAAACATCACAGTGGAATACAAGATTAAAATACTTTTAATCGGAATCATGCATGCATAAAAATATAAAACCACTAGGATCTAGTTCATATGCTGAAATTGTACATATGTTGAAATTCCGATTGTGATTAAATTGCATGCTTGTTTTGCAATCCCTTTCTTCAAATCTAGATCTGAAAGAGAAAAAAATTTCTTCTAGTCATACAAGTGTCCAACCTATACAGATATCCATTTGAGATGAGTCTGGAACAGCCCTCTTCAAGTTGAATTTTTTTCTCTAAGAAAATTCAGCCTATTGAATCTGAATGAAGCTTGGATCGCGATCAACTCTTGATCTCTTTTCTTGATCTTCTTCTTCTCTTATTTATTTTCTCTTGCTTTGTGCTGCTACCAAACACCAAAAATCAGCAAAAGAGGGGATGCCCAACAGCTTGGGCATGGAAGAACTTGGGATGCCCCAAAAGGTGGGGCGTGTGGGATGCCAATGGAGAAGAGAGGGAGAGAGGAAGAGAGAATGTGGGAGGTCTCCAAAGGTGGGCATGGGCTGCTAGTTGGATGCACAAGGGACCTTAGGGGAGATCCCATTAAATAGGTAAAAAGATTGAATCCTATTCAATCTCATAATACAAGTCTTGCATTAGGTTTTTTAATAACTTAAATTATTCAACTTCCATTAGGAATCCTTTTAAGCGCCAACTCTTGGAGCTCTTGCATCCATTATTTCATACCCTCTTTTGGACCCAAGGGATACTCCATATGACATCAAAATGCCCTCTAATCATGGGACATGCCCAACTTGATCAAATCAAGGTGGCGCCCAAGAATAACTATCAAAGAAATTAATTAGGGACTTGCACCCTTAATTCATTTGATCCAAAATCTTAGACACCCAATAATTAAAGTCTAATGAATCTAATTCATTTAGGTTATTAGTAGATAATTAAGTTTGAATTATTTTATCAAATAAAAAATTTAAATAGAAAGAAAAAATTGGGTCCAACCATGTGCTAGCAAGGTTATATTGAACCCAATTGGGTTTTTCTAAACCCAATTGACATTTCATAAGCTCAATTGCTAATTTCAGACCTAATTTTTTTATTGTGTGACCCCATAGGTTTAATTCTATCTGGTATTGAGATATACAATGATCTCTATCAAAGTATCATTAAAATTTTTTCAATAGGTTAGAATAATTTTACTCTAACTCATCAAAGATTGTCGATTCAGAACAACCCTAGTGAGCTCTCACAATCTACCAGTGACACCTAGTAGTATGTAGTGGTAACCCAGTAGAACCAAAAAGAACCTTGAGGAGTAGTTAATATGTGATTCAGTTCCTCTATCGTGAGTCTCGACTAGATGGTAGGTCATGGATAAATCATCAAACCTCAACATCAGTCATATGATAGATTCAATCAGCTCAAGTCCAATTATGACTTCTATAAAATTTTTTTTCCATCAATCATACTACTGTGGCCACGATTCTCAAACTTAGCCTCTCAAATCTTATAGAACTACTTTTCTCTATCAAGATCGGTAGATCCCATTTTGATGTGTATCCTACTCCTACAGTAGACCAACTGTCGCCAACATCTAATACAAGGGCTTATTGAGATTGATATTTATGTATCAGTCAAACTCCAGCAGCCTCACTGTGAGCAGTAGTACCATTTCAGATCAAAAGATCAGTCGCACAACTATAGCATCGAGATAATTACTGATGATTAAATAAAAATCCAAGTAATCTCTTGTATGGCCATGCTCAGTACTAGTTGTTTTCTAACAACTATCTGCACTCATCATTCTGTCTCTACACAATAGATAAGAGACTCATCTATCACGAAGAAAGCAATTTGTACGTCAGTCTATCTGGATCAATCATCATCCTCATGATGATCCCATGATTGGGAGTATTTAGGAATTAAATACATGTCTCTAATTCTCAATGTCTGGAGAATATATATCAAAAATTAATTTCATGAACGATTCAAGGACACATCACACTTGAATGAAAAATAAACTTGTCCTTTTATTGATTATATCAATGTATTAAGTATATAATTATATCCTAAATTTATTACAATGTGTCAGCCATATTAGATTCTAAGACATACATCTAACAATCTTTCACTTGGACTAAAGCCAATTGGCCACAAATCTAAGTCCCATCTTCTCAAGATGGACTTTCATTTTTGGTTGGCTTAATCGCTTTATCAGCAGGTCTACCACGTTGTCCGCGGAGTCTACTCTTCACACTTGATATGTTTCTTTTCGAGATAGTCACGTATGATATGATACCGCCGCTCGATGTACTTTGATTTCTGATGAGATCTCGACTCCTTAGAAACTGCTATGGCTCCATTGTTATCGCAATAAAGTGGTATGGCATTTGATGTCATAACCTCAAGTTTTGCAACAAACTTTTTAAACCAGAAGCCTTCCTTTGCAGCATCCAAAGTAGCGACATACTCAGCCTCTATGGTCGAATCCGCTATGATGGGTTGCTTGAAACTCTTCCAGATGACTGCACCACCATTGCAAATGAACACATACCCTGACGTAGACTTTCTATCATCAGTATCAGACATGAAGTCTGAGTCTGTATACCCTCAAATCGCAACTCAAAATCTCCTCCAAAGATCAAGAATAAATCTTTAGTCCTTCTCAAGTACTTAAGGATGTTCTTCATAGTTATTTAGTGCTCCTCGTCTGGATTTGACTGATATCTGTTCATGACACTCATAACAAGGATAATATCAGATCGAGCACATAGCATGGCATACATGAGGCTCCTTATGGCTGAGGCATAAGGAATCCTACTCATGCACTAAACTTTCTCAGATATGGTTGGACACATCATCTTGGAAAGATTAATACCATGTCTAAGAGGCAAAAGTCTTCTTTTAAAATTTTTCATACTGAACCTCTTCAGCCCCTTCTCTATGTAAAGCTTTTGTGACAGGCCAAGCATCCATTTAGGTCTATCCCTATAGACCTTTATTCCAAGAATATAGGATGCTTCCCTTAGGTCTTTCATGGAGAATTCTTTAGATAACCATCTTTTGACCATGGTTAGCATGGAAATATCATTTTCAACGAGAAGAATATCATCCACGTACAATACGAGGAATGTTATTATGCTCCCACTGACTCTTTTATATACACATGGTTCTTCTTCATTTTTGATGAAATCAAATGATTAGTTTGTCTCATCAAAATGATAATTCCAACTCGAGAAGCTTGCTTTAATCTGTATATGGACCTTTACAGCTTGCAGACTCTGTGATCACCATCACCAGATGTGAAACCCAAAGGCTGCTCTATATAGATATCTTCCATAAGATATCTATTCAGAAAAGTAATTTTCACATCCATCTATCAAATTTTATAATCATAGTAAGCTGCAATAAAAAGCAGAGTGTGGATGGATTTCAGCATGGCTATGGGCGAAAAAGTTTTCTGATAGTCAATGCCCTCACGCTAACTATAACCTCTAGCCACAAGCCTAGCTTTATAGGTCTCTACTTTTTCATTGGCACCTATTTTTTTTTTGTAGATCCATTACACCCAGTGGGTACAATACCCTCAGGTGGATCCACTAAGGTCCAAACTTGGTTCGAGTGCATCGAGTCAATTTTTGACTTCATCATATCTAACTATTTCTCGAAATCGATGTCAGACATCGCCTCATCAAAGATATTAGAATCATCACCATGATCCTTATCTCCTATAAGGAATATTTTTTTTATTTCCTCTATAAGCATACTTATGTACCTTTCAGGAGGTTGGAAGATCCTGCTAGATCTACAAGGTGGTAGAGAAACATCAACTACTGGCTCATGAATAATGGGTTCCTGAGGTTCTATAGCTTTTGGCTCTTTAGAGATCTTCTCTTCGGCTCAACTAACCTCCCACTGTCACCATCCTGGATAAACTGTTCTTCTAAGAATATGGTGTTTCGACTCACAATCACATTGTGATCTTGTGAAAAATAAAAATGGTATCTCATAGATTCTTTTGGATACTCTATAAAATGAGCTATAATAGATCTATCCTCTAACTTATCAGCCATCTGTCTTTTGATGTAGGCCGGACATCCCCAAGTCTTAAGATAATCTAAACTCAGCTTCTTACCGAACCATATCTCATATAGTGTGGTAGGAAAGGATTTTGATGGAATCCTATTCAACAGATGAATGATGGTTAATAAGGTATGTCCCCAAAGATATAAGAGTAGATCAGTGAAGCTCATACTGGATCTGACCATATCCAATAGGGTCCTGTTCTTCCTTTCGGATACTCCATTAAGCTGAAATGTTCCAAAAGGAGTTCATTGGGAGACTATGTCATTGTCCTTAAGATATCCTAAAATTTTTTGACTAAGGTATTCACCTCCTCGATCAGATTGAAAAACTTTAATAGATTTGTATTTTTACTTTTCTACTTCACTTTTGAATTTTTTAAACTTTTCAGAGGCTTCAGACTTGTATTTCATCAAATATACGTATCCATACTTAGATAGATCATCGATAAAGATAATGAAGTAGCTATAACCACTCCTGATCTGCACATCAAATGCCCCACACATATCGTTGTGTACTAGGACAAGTAACTCAGTGGCCTTTTATCTATGTCCTACAAAGGGTAACTTGATCATTTTTTTTCGAAGATAAGATTTGCAAGCTGGATACGACTTTGGGTTAAGAGAGCTAAGGATCCCATCCTTCTACAGTTTGTTTATCTTGTCCTCTCCAATATGGCCTACTTTATGGTGCTACAAGTACTTCTGGTTAATTTCATCTTTGGATCTCTTTTGGCCTACGGTACTCACTATTTGCTCGTTTAAGTTCACATTCGCATCAACATGCAAGTGATAAAGACTGTCAATTAAAAGATCTCATGCAACCAATTTATTTCATAAATAAATGAAATAAAAGTCTTTATTGAAATTAATTTCAAATCTTTTCTGTGCTAGCACAAATATGAAAATTAAATTCTGACTAGCTACAGAGACATAATAACAGGCCTTCAAATTTAATCTAAAATTAGATGATAATCAAAAAGGATAAGTGCCAACAACCTCTTAGTAATTTTTGCTCCATTATTGATCCGAAGGATCATGTCACCTTTTCTCAATCTCCTACTTTCTATTAGATCCTGCATTGAGGTACATATATGAGTACTCGAGTCAGAGTCTAATACCTAACTAGAAATAGAAGAAACCAAAATGCTAGATTCAATTACAAGCATATCTTCAGAAGGTTTGTTATCCTTTTTGATTTTTAGGCTCTCCAAGTAGAGTGGACAGTTTTTCTTCCAGTGGCCTTCAGCATCATAGTGAAAATACTTTTCCTTTGCTTCAGCCTTCTTAGAAACTTTCTTCTTTAGCTTGCTCTCTTTCTTCTGCTTCTTAGCGGATTTAATCTTCTTCTTTTCAGTAGACTTTTCTTGAAAGAAGTCCACTCCACAGTGAGAACAGTACCCCTTGAACTCTTTAAAGTTCCTTCATAGTGACCAACATGTTGATCAGTTTGAAAATAGTGCAATCGAGTTTGTTCATATGAAAATTTATAATAAATTGAATATATGAACTTATAAGAGATTAAAAGATCAAATCCATCCGTAATTTCTTTTACATATCAAGCCCAAGCTTTCCAAGCTTCTCAATATCCTTGATCACTATCATACAGTGCTCATGGACAAACTGCCCTTCATGCATCTTTAAGTTGAAGAGTCTCTTGGATACTTCGAAGCATGCTGTATGGCTTTGCTCACCATACAACTCTTGCAGGTGAGTGATCATAGCCCTGGCAGTAGGTATATACTTATGCTGGCTTTCCAACTCATTTGACATAGAAGCCAGTGTATAGCACTTGACCCGACTGTCTTTGTCCGTCTATTTTTCAAAAGTAGCCCTTTGCTCAGTAGTAGGATGGTTTGGTAATACTATAGGTTTCTGATCGAGTACATGACTTAATTTCTTTGAGGTCAGGATAATCCTGAGGTTTCTAAGCCAGTCTTTGTAATTAGTTCTAGTCAAATGATTGGTTTCAAGGATACGGGCTAGAGGGTTTGAGGCTGACATTGTTTAACTACAAGAGTAGAGATTCAAGTTAGACTTTTGTACTTAATGTTATATTTGCTTCTAGGGACTTTAAGATGCAAACAATGACTCCTACTAATTTTTTAGATCCTTCCACTCTTTGAGAAGGAAACGAAAACCCTAACGCGATAAAGAATTCTTAGTGGGTGCTACAGTCCCATCGATACCATGTACCTCACTTAACAGTTATTGGTAATATGTACACTGATGCGTAAGCAACTCTTTGTCTAGATGCTTGTCTAAGCATATTGCAGTGACTTGCTCTCTAAGTCATGTGGGCTCACCTAATAGTTATTGCCCATACTTCTTAGTTAAGTCCGACCCACCGTTCACAAGCAGATGCAAGGCCGTCATGGGATCCCTTACCTAACAGTTATTTGGTTCAACCCCATCCTTACTCTGGAGCAACTCTTTGCTAATAGAGTAGTTGCATGTTTCCGATGCAACTGAACCATTGTGACCAGCCGAGAACCATCAACACCGGTAGCACGCCCGCACATCTACAATAGTGGAAGACCTATGGACTTAATATTTATGTGAAGATTTAGGTTTATATCTTGTTGGGTATAAAATACTTCCAGCCAAAGTTTGTAAAAGACCGACCCTTCCAGGACTTTTTCGGCTTCCGATCTTGTGTGGCATCTTTCTAAACCCCCTCGACCGTCCGAGCTTCCATAATACCATCCGGACTTCTCCAACAATGAGCTTCTCCATTCATCTACCGGGCTGCTCCAAAGGCTCTTTGGGCTTCACAATTAACCGATCTTCTACAGTGATCAACTATTCTTTGAATCCCTTCCAGACTTCTTCCAGCCACGAACGACCCTACTCCGAACTTCTTTCGGACGTCGTCAATATCCGAGCTTCTCCGACAATGAGATTTTTACAGTAACCAGACTCCATCCAAGTTTCTACGATGGTCGACCACCTTCTGAATTCCACCCGAGCTCCTGCGAGAGCCGAACTTCTATAGCAAGCAGTCTACTCCAAACTTCTATAGCAAGCTATCTACTCCGAACTTCTATAGCAAGTAGTCTACTCCGAACTCTTACTGCAGGCGGTCTACTTCGGATATCTGCTCCGAATCCTAGACGAGCTTCTACAATGGGACAGGCTCCACCGGTCAGGTCACTACTTCGAGCTTCCACGACAACGATCTTCGACCAAGCTTCTACAATAAGCGGCCTCCTTTCAGCCTTCTGCAAGAATCGGGCTCCGTCCAAACTTCCATAGCGGATGGATTTCAGATGAGCTTCTACAATAGACGGACTCCAGCAGCTGGATTTCTACAACGATCGATCGCCTCCAGTGTCTGCCGAACCTCTCCAGCCATCAACCTTCAATGGCATCAGTCAGACTTCAACAATGCCATCCAGACTTCCACAGGATCTCCAGACTCCTCCAGCAGACGAATCTCTCCAACGCCATCCAAAGTCCACCTCCGGCTGACCCTCCGCCAGATTCTTCATGAAATCAGACTTCTCCAACAAAAAGTTCCCGTCCGAGCTTTTACAGCAGACGGTTCCTGCCTACAACATCAGTGCTCTAGGCACCCAACAACAGTAGACCCGTCACAACCACAAAAACATCCGAGCTTCTCCTAGATCGATGAGATAGAGAGCCATTCTGCTCCATCAGACATCCCAACCGAGCTTCAGCCAACAGATTCGAACTCTCTGGCAAGTCACGATAATGGCTGCTACCTTACCCCACACTCTGTAACGGATTCCATGTGACTCCACCACTCTCTGGCAAGCCACGACAAGGGCCACTACCCCACTCCACTCTCTGGCAAGTCACGACAACGGACACCACTCCACTCTTCGTAACAAACTTCACGTGGCCCTGAAATGGCCCCTGACGCCACTACTCTCCATAACAAACTCCACATGGCTCTGAACGGCCCACTACCAGGCGGTTACAGACGTCGCTGTCAATCAGTTATGCTCTCCGTCTATAAAAAGGGACCTTCAGATACGTTCTTCTCTAAGCTCTAAACTCTATCTCGAAACTCTGCTAAAATTTTTACTCGAGCACTCAATTTCTGTTGAAGCAGAGTACTGACTTGAGCATCAGAGGGTCTTATCGGAGCACCCCCAACTCTGGTTTAGACTTTCCTTGCAGGTCCTGACGGCAGCTGTGGTCATCCCAGCTCCAGCTTCTCCAGCTTCGGTGGAATTCTGCAACAACAGAATTGACGCTAGAGGAAGGGTTGTGTCTTCACAGTATCCTTGTTCTTAAAGGAGTGCTCAATGGGACTGTCTCCGGTCATCTTCTCTGACATCCTCTTCTCCTTCTCCTACTAGATCTCCACCTGATGCCTTCCCGAAAGGCATCCACCAGGTGGTTACAGACATCGCTGTCAATCAGTTATGCTCTCCGTCTATAAAAAGGGACCCTCAGATACATTCTTCTCTAAGCTCTAAACTCTATCTCGAAACTTTGCAAAAATTTTCACTCGAGCACTCCATTTCTGTTGAAGCAAAGTATAGACCTGAGCATTGGAGGGTCTTGCCGGAGCACCCTCAACTCCAGTTTAGACTTCCCTTGCAAGTCCCGATGGCGGCTGCGGTCATCCCAGCTCCAGCTTCTCCAGCTTTGACGAAATTCTGCACCAACAGATCTCATCTAATCTGTCATCATATGACTGATCTAATTTGCATGGGCTAAACCAAACCGCTAAGCAACTTTATTTAAGATCCAATCTTCCAAATTGACCAGATAAGTGAAGATCGATGGAGCTCTCCCTGTTGCTTTCCTTAGACACTAATAAATTGATCAGATAAGTAAACGAAACTAATTAAATAACCACATCTCAATTACTTGCCTTAGATACTAATAGGTCAATTAATCCAAATAGATTAGCTCAAGTGAATTAGGCTCAAACCATCAAGCTAAATTAGGTTCTTAGGTTAATCAATTTTACATATTAGACTCAATCAATTTGATCAACAATGATTGTATGATCATTTAATTTAATTGAACTAATTCTAATCAACACTTGACTCGATTCAATCAATTACTTAATCAAATAGACTCATATGACTCAAATCAAAAATCTTAGATGCAATCCTATTACATAACCTAATTTTTTAATTTTTTCATTACTAAAATCCTCATGCACAAACATAAATTTTAGATTCTAGAATCAAATTTTAGATCTAAATTCTTTATATGAAAGTAAATTTTAAATCATGAAAATAATTTTTAGATTTAACATACAAACATATATCTCATATACGCATGTAAAATTCAGATCTAAATAAAATTCAGATCAATAGCATGATGTCATATATCTCATATACTAATCATGGATCATATCAAAAGAAATCTTATGACCTAAATATGCAATCACAGATCTCATATATGAATCATAAATCATATCATATAAAATTTTAGGTTTATGCATGCATCTACATATTATATGAACATGAATTAGAAACCATTCTAGATCAAACTTCAGATCTATGCATACTTTAACATATCAACTATATATTCTAAAATTAAATCTAAAATTAAATTTCAGATTCAAAGATTCATCTATACATCATATGTATTAAGAAAAAATCAAATTTTAAAATCTTTTTATATATGTCAATTTTTAGCATATAAAACCCGTGGCTTTGATACTACTGTTGGAATTTGAAGTTTAGAGCATGCATGTGTATTTCAAAATTTTATTATCTAAATATTATAATAGAATATAAGATTAAAATATTTATAATCTGAATCATGCATGCATAAAAATATAAAATCACAAGAATCTAGTTCATATACTGAAATTGTATATATACTGAAATTCAGATTATGATCAAATCACATACCTATTTCGCAATCTCTTTCTTCAAATCTGGATCTAGAAGAGAAGAGATTCTTTTTTAGCCACATAAGTATCTGGTCTCTATGGATATCTACTTGAGATGAGCCTAGAATAGCCCTCTTCAAGTTAAATTTTTTTCTTTAAAAAAATTCAGCCTACTGAATCTGAACGAAGCCTGGATTGCGATTAACTCCTGATCTCTTTCCTTGATCTTCTTCTTCTCTTACCTTTCTCTCTTACTTTGTACTGCTACCAAACATCAGGAACCAACAAAGGAGGGGATGCCCAATAGCTTGGGCATGGAAGAACTTGGGATGCCCCAAAAAGTGGGGTGTGTGGGATGCCAAGGGAGAAGAGAGGGAGAGAAGAAGAGAGGGCGTGGGGGGTTTCCAAAGGTGGGAGTGGGCTGTTGATTGGATGCACAAGGGACCTTAGGGGAGGTTCCTTTAAATAGACAAAAAAATTGAATCCTATTCAATCTCATAATACAAGTCTTATTTGCATTAAGTTTCTTAATAACTTAAGTTATTTAACTTTCATTAGGAATCTTTTTAGGCGCCAACTCTTGGAGCCCTTGCACCAATTATTTCATACCCTCTTTTGCACCCATGGAATGCCCCATATGAAATCAAAAGGACCTCTAATCATTGTACATACCCAATTTGATCAAATCAAGGTGGCGCCCAAGAATAACTATCAAAAAAATTAATTAAGAACTTGTACCCTTAGTTTATTTGATCTAAAATTTTAGACACCCAATAATTAGAGTCTAATAAATCTAATTTATTTAGATTATTAGTAGATAATTAAGTTTAAATTATCTTATCAAATAAGAAATCTAAATAAAAAGAAGAAATTGGATCCAACCATGTGTTAGGATGATTATATTGAATCCAATCAATTTTCTCTAAACCCAATTGTTACTTCATAAGCTCAATTGTTAATTTTAGGTCTAATCACTTCATTGTGTGACCCCATAAGTTCAATTCTATCTAGTAGTGAGTGAAAGAATAATATCCTATAAGCCAATTGCATATGGGATGCGATAGAATATTTTTATAATTTATCTTTCAAACTTATGTAAATTGATATTTATTATTAACAAAATAGATATTTTTTAATTCATTATATGCTGTATCTTATTAATTTTAAGATTATAATGAACCTCATAGGTCTGGACAATAATTTTAGGATCGTGATGAGATCACACTAGTGAGACTTAATTCTTCGATAGCCCTGATCTAAAATATTTCTAGTTGTTGGTACATTGAGTCAGGGATCAATGATACCGGTAAGACTAGCATATCCTATATATGCTCAGAAATGAGGATGGTTGATCTCACAATCACTTATGTGGTGACACTAATACAAAGATATGGATGCTCATTAGAGAATGAGTTCACTGAATTGACCTACGAGAGAATATCAGATGGAGTCTCATTTACATGTCAACTGATGTTTCTCTAATAGAAGTTGTGTAAGTGATCCTTAGACCTGAGATCACCATGGTACCTTGTGTGCTTGGATCCACATTTTGGTTCACTACCTAACTTGGTTCTTTGATCCTTGTGTGGGGTATTCTGGATATGGTGAAGAGTGCATGAAGGTTGTGAGCAATCAATAAGGAATCAATCACTCCTAATAAGGAGAGTGAACATCCTATGTGATCTCATAGGTCGGTGATTCTGGAAGTCTTTGGCCAAAGTAGGATAATAATTAGAAAAAGATTTTTAATGTATCATCAACTGAATCATCACCTTCTAATCGAGATACGTAATGATAAGTGATTAAATTTAATATTTTTTTATGCCCACAGCTCATTTGGGATGTTGTTTGATTGAAAGATTGAATTACATGAAAACTTGCCACTAAAAGATATTTTGATAATTTTTTATCAAAATTTTAAATCTTTTGGATAGTCATAACACATTGCTAGATGTTAATCTTGATTTTTAAATTTATCAAAATTAAAAGAGTTTAATTTTAGAGTCAATTTGGAAGAGTCTAAGTTGATTGAGACTCGTCGGGTGACCTAATCTTATCAGATTAGAGTTACGTCGAAAGTTTGGATCCACTACTAACTAGATTTGAAACCCAATGAGTCACATACTTTAGGATTTAACTTTGATCTGATCTAATTAGAGTTTAATATAAATTCTAAGGGTTAATTTGATAAGCTATCATATTATATTAACCCAAGTTTCCAAATTGATTTAGATCAAATTGTTTGAGCTAACCTAGACCAGTTGGCTTTGACCTAATGAGATTGGGTCAATTTGGATTGGATCCTTATCCAACTTGAAAGAATTTTAAGTGGAGAAAGAGTCCTCCATGTTCACTAGAAGTCACAACAAAAATAATTGCCGCCCACCTTAAATTGGCATGAGAAGTGAAGAGTCCTTCTTAATGAATGCTCTTAACTATTACACGTTCCCTTAAATTTTTGATCAGTTCTCCTATGATTTGATGCCAAATTTAATTTAGATTTTTATGGTATATAGAAGATTGAGAGTCCTTCTACTCTAAGTATCTAAATTATAAAAAATTCACTCAGTGAATTTTTTTGGCACGTGGGAAGTTGGAGCACCAAAGGTTGGTACCCCATGGTCTCATGTGACATTCCTTTGTCCCCTATTTATAGGGGACATCCCAGATGGTTTATTTTGGTGATTTTTGGCTGAGACAAAGATAAGAAATATTTTAAACATAATAAAAAAAAAAAAAAAATTGAGGGAAAAAAGAGGGAATTTTGAGTGGCAAAATTTGCTACTAGGGTGGTGAGATTTTCAGCAAGTGTTGCTTGATGCCCTAGGATTTGATTTTTTCATGTGTTGAAGCTAAAAATCAAATCCTAAGTTGTATGACATCTGAAAAGTATCTTTTTAGTGTCATTTTGATGGTGAGATTGAAAGTAACTGAGCTTTGGTGTGATCATGACGTAAGTTTGAAGCCGACAGTATTTTTGAAAAGACAAGGCTATGGGAGAGCACCGGTTGGGAAGGACTTTGGCCAACTTCCATGTGAATCACTGTTGGAGAACTTCTACCTTGGGGTCTTATGGAGAACACCAACATGCCACTTTTTCATATTGGTTAAAGTATAATTTTCTATCTCTTTGCATGCTTGAATTTGCTTTGATCATGATTGGTAAAGTGATTCTAGGATTTTGAGTTCGGCTCGGTAGTTTTATTTGATAAGCCTATAGATTTGCTTGTTTTAAAATTTTTGAAAATTATTTTTCATCACATGGTTGGAACTCAATAGTGGCATCAGAGCCACCTTTGTCTGATTTGATCAAACAAGTGTAATAGTTGTGCATAGAATCATTCTTGCGCATATCTTGCCAAAAAATTTTTGCATTGATTTATAGCATCAATCTTTTAAACTCAAAAATTATTTTTAACTTTATATATGCCATGATACATAATTTTAGTTATTAAATTATTAATTTATGATAATTTTGAAATTTGTATTATCATGATTGTATGATGCTCAAATTGATGCATTGTTAAGGGTGCAAAGCATGCCTAATGTGACTAGGGTTTGCTATTTTTCTTTGATATGCTTGATATATGTTCTAATTTCTATTATACCCTTATATAATTTTAATATGTCATATGATTGCTATTTAGAATAGTAGAAGTATATCAAATTGCTTAATTTGTAGTGTATATTTTATGTAGCTGTAGTTAGGATGTGCTGAGACCAGTTTAAAGTCTCTCGTAAAAAATTATATTAAGTTGTAATGTCGGGATTCATTTTATTAATTAAAAATCAAATTCTTAAGATTAATTAGTGTCAAAGAGAGTGTCAAAGATGGTTTTTTAATTGGGTCCTTATGCTAGCCTGGCCAACTCTGTTGGTATCTAGAAAAGCTACGGGGAGCCTCCCACCAACTTACCTGGCCAATTTGGTCATGTTGATTTTCAGACTTAGATTGATTAGTGATGTAGACATTACAAGGTCTTTCCTTCAAACTTGATCGATAGAGTATGTCAAGATTTAAGTGAGCTTATTATGCTATCTACAAGGCTTACTGTAGAAATTGACATGATGTTGATCAAGTGCATATTTATGCTTATGGCATATTTGAATGGTGTTGCTTTGTTATGCTATCCACAAGGGCAGCATTGTTTAAGTATGACCATATAGGATTGAAGGATCAACTTAACTAGAACACTATAGTTTGTTGTGCTATCCACAAGACTATATGTGATCTAGAGGTCAGAGTGAATGATGTTGAGAATTGTAAAGGTACAATTGGTAAAGAGTTACCTACTCTTGAACTCATGAATATTTGTTATGCTATCCACAAGGTGTTTGTGAGAAATAGAGATCTCAATCCTACTAAGAAATATTAGAATATTTCTCGATTTTCATACTTGAGGGCTATGAAGTTCGATAAAATAGTGGAAGACACAATTAGATAAAAGTCCTAATCTAGTTGTGTATGTCATCATGAGTTATCCGCTTATATTATGTTCTTATTATTGTAGATTAACTACCATATAGCATCCTCACTTTCACTTAGAGGTATCTTAGATGCAAATAAGTTGACTGGACCTAACTATGTCAACTGATTAAGAAAATTAAGAATTATTCTCACTCAAGAGAAAGTCTTCTACATTCTGGATACACCTGCTCCAGATTCTCTTGGAAAAGATGCTTCTGAGGAGGATAGGGCCGCATACAAGATGTGAAAAGATGATAGTGTGACTGTCAAATATATTATGCTTGCCTTAATGAGTAATGAGCTCCAAAGATAGCATGAGGACATGGACGTTCCCTCTATTCTCTTTAATCTTAAGGAGCTATATGGGGAAGAAAGTCGGACTGCTCGATATGAGATATCGAAGCAATTGTTTCATGCCCGCATGACTAAAGGTTCTTTCGTGCAAATGCATATTCTAAATATGATTGATTTGATCACTCATTTGGGATAATTGGATTTTGTCATGGATAGTGAACTGAGCCAGGATTTGATCCTGCAGTCTCTCTCTGACTTCTTTTCTCAGTTTGTCATTAATTATTACATGAACAAACAGAATATCAGTTTGTCAGAACTACTGAACATGCTGAAAATAGTAGAGAGTCATTTCAAGGATGAAAAGGCTCAAGTTCTTCATATTGATAAGATCAGCAAGAAGAAGGCAAAGAAGCATTCCAAAAAAAAATTGAACCCTAAGACTGGCATCTCCAAGAAGAAGGCAAAGAGGATCTCCGTCAAAGGTACTATTATCACTGTGGCAAAGAGGGCCACTAGAAGAGAAATTGTAAGGAGTACCTTGCAACTGTGAAATCGACAAGCATTGCTAAAAGTTTGTATATGATATAAACTAATTTATCATTAAGTACTTCATTTTCAGATTCTTGGGTTTTGGATACCGCTTGTGGTTCACACCTTGGCAAATCATTGTAGGATCTACAGAAAATAAAGAATCTGAATAGAGGTGACTTTGAGCTGGTCGGTGCTAGTGAAGAGTCCATTCATACTGAAGCCGTAGGAATCAGGATTTTGAAGTTACCTTTAGGCAAAGTTTTGAAACTAATGACCTATTATTATATTCTTGAAATTGTTAGAAATATTATTTCTATACCATTGTTATTGGAACAAGATTTTGAAATAATTACAAAGAACAATGGTTGTTCTATTTATTTTTCTAATGAATATTATGGAATTATTTTTATTAATAATGGTCTTATATTTTTTTCACTTAATGATAATATACTTCATGTTGATAATATGAAGAAAAGAAAGAGAGAGGATGTGAATGTCACATACCTCTGGCACTGCCGACTTGGCCATATAAATGAGTCAAGGATTAACAAGTTATACAAAGATAATTTTTTTGATCCTTATGATTATGAATCATATGGAACTTGTAAATCTTCTCTCATAGAAAAAATGACCAAGACTCCATTTACTGGACATGGAGATCGAACGAGTGATATTTTGGACCTTGTACATACTGATGTATGTGGTCCAATGTCGACTCAAGCCAGAGATAGATACTCTTACTTCATCATGTTTACTAATGATAGGTTAAGATTTAGATATGTGTATTTAATGAAATACAAATCCGAAGCCTTTAATAAATTTAAAGAGTATCAAAGAATGGTCGAAAAATAAACTAGTAAAAGTATTAAAACTCTTTGATCGGATCAAGGAGGAGAATACTTATCCAGTGAGTTTTTTGATTATTTGAAATAAAGTAGAATACTCTCTCAATGGACACCTCTTTATACTCCACAACTAAATGAAATTATGAAAAAGAGGAATCGCACCTTTTTAGATATGGTGTGATCCATGATGTGTTTCACAAATCTTCCAATATCCTTTTGGAGATACGCCCTCGAGGCTGCAGCGTATATTTTAAGTAAAGTACCTTCAAAATCTATATCTAGCACTCCATATGAAATATAGAAAAGAGAAAAATCCAATCTTAAGCATCTTAAAATTTGGGATTATCCAGCTTCTGTGAAAAATATTGATGGATATGAGCTAGATGCTAGATCAGAAAAATATAGATTTGTAGATTATTCTAAGAAGAGTATAGGATACTACTTCTATAACCTTACTCAACAAAAGGTGTTTGTTGGTAGGCATACCATCTTCTTGAAGAAAGAGTTTATCCAAGAAGGAGGTAGTGGGAGGTCTATTAAACTTGAGGAAGTTCAAAACCTACAATCTATCCAGGATTTACCATATAGTTTTCAATCAGTTGTACCCATTATTGAGGCATAGCCACTACACATACCTCCTCTCCAAAGGGCAAGTAGAGTACGTAGTGTATCACTTAGGTATGGATTTGTCATTGAGAATGACAACACAACCCACATCATTGAGAATGATGATCCCACTACCTATTCAGAAGCTGTCATGAGTAGTGACTCTGTCAAGTGGCTCAACGTCATGAAATCTGAAATGTACTCCATGTATACCAATCAAGTATGGACTTTGGTTGATGCACCTGAGAATGTGACCCAATAAGCTGCAAATGGGTCTTCAAAAAGAAGATTGGAGTAGATGGTCAGGTAAAGACCTATAAGGCCAGGCTTGTGGCAAAAGATTTCAAACAAAAATAAGGTGTTGATTATGAAGAAACTTTTTCACCAGTTGTCATGCTCAAGTCTATTCGGATAATGCTTGCTATTGCAGCATACCATGACTATGAGATCTGAAAGATAGATGTCAAGACTACCTTCCTCAATGGAAACCTTGAGGAAGAAGTCTATATGACTCAGCCAGAGAAAATTTATCTCAGTGGGAGAGCAAATCAGGTATGCAAGCTGAATAGATCTATTTATGGATTGAAACAAGCATTGAGGAGCTGGAACATCTATTTTAATGAGACAGTCAAATCGTTTGGCTTCATTAAAAATATGGATGAACCTTGTATGTACAAGAAAAATAGTGAGAGTGCTATTATCTTCTTGATTTTATATGTGGATGACATACTGCTCATTGAAAATGATATCTCGATGTTGCAATCGGTTAAGACTTGGCTATCATAAAAGTTTTCCATGAAAGACTTGGATGAGGCATCCTATATACTTGGTATTAAGATCTATAGGGATAGATCGAAAAGAATGCTAGGCTTGTCCCAGTCTAGGTACATTGACCTTGTGTTGAAGAGGTTCAACATGAAGAAAAGTAAAAGAGGTTACTTGCCCATAGGTCATGGCATACAACTCTCTAAGAAGATATCTCCTAAGACACCTGAAGAGAGAAATAGAATGAGTTCTATTCCTTATGCTTCGACTGTAGGATCGATAATGTATGCTATGTTGTGTACCAGACCTGATGTGGCTTATGTCTTGGGCATTGTAAGCAGATTTCAGGCTAATCCCAGGGAAGATCATTGGAAAGCTATGAAAAATATACTCAAGTACTTGAGAAGGACTAGAGATATTTTTCTGATATATGATGGATCTGATTTAAAACTAGAAGGTTATACCGATTCTAGTTTTCAATCTGATCTGGATGATAGCAAATCGATATCTGGATATGTGTTCACCTTGTATGGTGATGCAGTAAGTTGAAAAAATTTTAAACAGCAAACAGTTGCTAACTCGATCACTAAGGCTGAGTATATTGCTTCAAGTGAGACTGTTAAGAAGGCCGTCTAGATGAAAAAATTCATCATTGAGTTGGGTGTGGTTCTGAGGATTGAACAATCAGTGCCCCTTTATTGTAATAATAATACTGGGGTAGTTGCTCAAGCCAAAGAACCAAGGTCTCATCATAAATTCAAGCACATCCTAAGACAGTTTCACCTCATTTGAAAGATAATTAAAAGATGCGATATGATCGTGGAGCGAGTTGACACCAAGAATAATATAGCGGACTCGTTCACTAAGGCTTTGTCAATGTAGCAGTTTGACCGTTATCTTGATAGCATGGGTATGAAGTATATGGGTGTTTGACTTTACGTGCAAGTGAGAGATTGAAAAAATAATATCCTACAAGCCAATCGCATATGAGATGTGATAGGATATTTTTATAATTTATCTTTCAAACTCATGTAAATTAATATTTATTATTAATAAAATAGATATTATTTTGATTCATTATATGCTGCATCTTATTAATTTTAAGATTATAATGAACCCCATAGGTCTAGACAATGATTTTAGGATCGTGATGAGATCACACCAGTGAGACTTAATTCTTCAATAGTCCTGATCTAAAATATTTCTAGTTGTTGGTACATTGAGTCGGAGATCAATGATATCGATAAGATTAGCATATCCTATGTATGCTCAGAAATGAGGGTAATTGATCTCACAATCACTTGTGTGGTGACACTAATACAAGGATATGGATACTTATTAAAGAATGAGTTCATTGAATTGACCTACGAGAGAATATCAGATGGAGTCTCATTTACATGTCAACTGATGTTTTTCTAATAGGAGTTGTGTAAGTGATCCTTAGACCTGAGATCACCATGGTACCTTGTGTACTTGGATCCATATTTTGGTTCACTACCTAACTTGGTTCTTTGATCCTTATGTGGGGTATTCTGGATATGGTGAAGAGTGCATGAAGGTTGTGAGTGATCAATAAGGGATCAGTCACTCCTAATAAGGGGAGCGAACATCCTATATGATCTCATAGGTCGGTGATTCTGAAAGTCTTTGGCCAAAGCAGGATGATAATTAGAAAAAAATTTCTAATATATCATCAACTGAATCATCATCTTTTGATCGAGATACATAATGATAAGTGATTGAGTTTGTCATATTTTCATGCCCACAGCTCATCTGAGATGTTGTTTGACTGAAGGATTGAATTACACGAGAACTTGCCACTGAAGGGTATTTTGGTAATTTTTTATCAAAATTTCAAATCTTTTATGTAGTCATGACACGTTGCTTGACATTAATTTTGACTTATGAATTCATAAAAATTAAAAGAGTTTAATTCTGGAGTCAATTTGGAAGAGTCCAAGTTGATTGGGACTCTTTGGGTGATCTAATCTTATCGGATTAGGGTTACATCGAAAGTTTGGATCCACTGCTGGTCAGATTTAGAACCCAATGGGTCACATAGTTTGGAATTTGGCCTTGGTCTTATCTAATTAGAGTTTAATATAATTCTATGAGTTAATTTGATATATTAGCACATTGTATTAACTCAAGTTTCCAAATTGATTTAGATCAAATTGTTTAAGCTAACCTAAACCAGTTGGCTTTGACCTATTGGGATTGAGTCAATTTTGATTGGATCCTTATCCAACTTAGAAGAATTTCAAGTAGAGAAGGAGTCCTCTTTGTCCACCAAAAGTCACAGCAAAAAATAATTGCCGTCCACCTTAAATTGGCATGAGAAGTGGAGAGTCCTTCTTAATGAAGGCTC
This sequence comes from Elaeis guineensis, assembly GCF_000442705.2. NCBI lineage: Eukaryota > Viridiplantae > Streptophyta > Magnoliopsida > Arecales > Arecaceae > Elaeis > Elaeis guineensis. The sequence goes on from NC_026005.2 coordinate 41,203,543, forward strand.
TTAACTATTACGCGTTACCTTAAATTCCTGATTAGTTCTCCTATGATTTGATGCCAAATTTAATTTATATTTTTATGGCACATAGAAGACTAAGACTCCTTCTATTCCAAGTATCTAAATCACCAAAAATTTACTCAATGAATTGATTTGGTGCATGGGAAGTTGAAGTGCCAAAGGTTGGCGCCCCATGGTCTCATGTGACATCCCTTGATCCCCTATTTATAGGAGATGCCCCAGATGATTTCTTGTGATAATTTTTGGCTAAGACTAAGAGGAGAATGTGGTAAAGAGAAAAAAAAATCTAAAAAAATTGAAAAAAAAGAGAGAATTTTGAGTGGCAAAAGTTGCTACTAGGGTGGTGAGATTTTCAGCAAGTGTTGCTTGAATGCCCTAGGATTTGATTTTTCTATATGTTGGAGCTAAAAATTAAATCTTAGATTATATAACATCTGAAGAGTATCCTCTTAGTATCATTCTAATGGTGAGATAAAAAATAACTGAACTTTGGTGCAATTGTGATGCAAGTTTGAAGCCGGCAGTGTTCTTGAGAAGATAAGGCTGCAGGAGTGCACCGATTGGAAAGGACTTTGGCCAACTTCCATGTGGATCACTATTAGAGGACTACTACCTTGGGGTCTTGTGGAGAACACCAACATATCACTTTTTTATATTGGTTAAAGTATAATTTTTTATCCCTTTGCATGTTTGAATTTGCTTTGATCGTGATCAGCAAAGTGATTCTAGGATTTTGGGTTCGGCTCGATAGTTTTATTTGATAAGGCTATTGATTTGCTTGTTTTAAAATTTTTAAAAATTACTTTCCACTGCGTGGCCAGAATTTGATAGTGAGATATATAATGATCTCTATTAGAGTATCATTGAAACTCTTTTTAATGGGTCGGAATAATTTCACTCTAACTCATCAAGGATTGTCGATCCAGAACAACCCTAGTGAGCTCTCACAATCCATCAGTGACACCTAGCAGTATGTAGTGACAATCCAGTAGAATCAAAAAGAATCTCAAGATGTAGTTAATATATGATTCAGTCCCTCTATCCTGAGTCCCGACTAGATGGTAGGTCATGGATAAATTGTCAAACCTCAACATCAGTCATATGATAGATTCGATCAGCTCAAGTCCAATTGTGACTTCTATGAAAAGTCCTTTCCATCAATCACACTACTGTAGCCACAGACTCTCAGACTTATCCTCTTAAATTTTATAGGACTACTCTTCTCTATCAAGGTCGATAGATCCCATCTTGATATGCACCCTACTCCTACAGTGGACCAACTGTCGCCAACATCCACTACAAAGACTCATTGAGATCAATATTTATATATCAGTCAAACTCCAGCAGTCTTAATGTGAGCAGTAATACCATCTTAGATTAAAAGATTAGTCACATAACTACAGTATCAGATAATCACTGATGATTGAATAAAAATTCGAATGATCTCTCATATGGTTACGCTCAGTACTAGTTATTCTCTAACAACTATCCACACTTGTCACCTTGTATCTCTACACAGTAGACTAGAGACTCATCTATCCCGAAGAAAGAGATCTGTGCACTAGTCTATCTGGATCAATCACCATCTTCATGATGGTCCTATGATCGAGAGCATTTAGGAATTAAATACATGTTTCTAATTCTCAATACTTTGAGAATATGTATCAAAAATTAATTCTATGAATGATTCAAGGACACATCACACTTGAATAAAAAATAAACTTACTCTTTTATTGATCATATCAATGTATTAAGTATAAAATTATGTTCTAAATTTATTACAATGTGTTAGCCATATTGTATTCTAGGACATACATCTAACAGGATGTAGGAGTATGTCGTCATTGAACATGACCAACTGTGGAGTACTCTACTGTCAAGAGTGGCTCACGAAGGATATGTGTATAAGTATCTCTCTGACCTGAGATCAGTACGGTGACTTGCAAACAACTCACTGTACTTTGATACTAGACTACCTAAATTTTTAATTCAGTGATAGAAGGTTTCTGGGTGCAGTCAATGAAAGAAGAGTACCCTAAAAGCCAATCGCAAGTATGTTTTGATATTTTTTTTTTTATAATTTTTAACTCATGTAATAATATTTATTATTTGATAATAAAATGAGGTATTGATTTTGGAAGAATAATATCCTACAAGCTAATCACATTTGGGATACAATAGGATATTTATTGTAATTTATCTTTCAGATTCATGTAATTAACATTTATATTATTAATAAAATAGATATTTTTGATTCATTATATACTATATTTTATTATTTTTAAGATTATAATGAACCCTATAGGTCTGAAAAATAATTTTAGGGCTGTGATGAGATCACGCCAGTAAGATCTAAATCCTTGATCGTCATGACCTAAAATATTTCTGATTATTGGTTCATTGAGTCGAGGATCAATGATACTGGTAAGACTGGTGTGTCCTATGTATGCTCAGAAATGAGGGTGGATGATCTCACGACCACTTGTGTAATGATACTAATACAGAGATATGGGTGCTTATTAGAGAATAAGTTCACTGAATAGACCTACAAGAAAATATCAGATGGAGTCTTATTTATATGTCAACTGATGATTCTTTAGTGGGAGTTGTGTAAGTAATTTTTTGACCTGAGATCATCATGGTACCTTATGTACATGGATCTATATTTTGGTTTATTTTTTAATTTGGTTTTTGGATCCTCGAATAGGGCTTTTTGGATGTGGTGAAGTGTGCATGGAGATTGTGAGTGATCAATAAAGGATCAGTCACTCCTAATACAGGGAGCGAACATCCTATGTGATCTCAAAGGATGGTGATTTCAGAAGTCTTTGGCCAAAGCAGGATGATAATTAGAAAAAAGTTTTTAATATATCATCAACTAAATCATCATCTTCAAATCGAGATACATAAAGATAAGTGATTGGGTTTGATATATTTTCATACCCACAGCTCATCTGGGATATTGTTTGATTGAAGGATTGAATTACACGGTAACTTACCACTGAAGGATATTTTGATAATTTTTTATCAAAATTTTAAATCTTTTGGATAGTGATGATACATTTCTAGATATCAATCTTGACTTATGGACTCATCAGAATTAAAAGAGTTTAATTCTGAAATCAATTAGGAAGGGTCCTAGTTGATTGGGACTCTTCAGGTGACCTAATCTAATTGGATTAGGATTACGTTGAAAATTTTGCTCCACTACTGGCTAGATTTAGAACCCAATGGGTCACACACTTTAGAATTTGATCTTAGTCTAATTTAGTTAGAATTTAATATAAATTCTATGGGTTAATTTGATATGCTAGCACATTGTATTAACCCATGTTCCTAAATTGGTTTAGATCAAAGTGTTTGAGCTAACCTAGACCAGTTGTCTTTGACCTAATGGGACTGGGTCTATCTTAATTGATTTCCTACCCAATTTGAAATAATTTTAAGTGGAGAAGGACTCCTCTGTGCCCATCAGATGCCACACCAAAATAATAATGTCGCCCTACTCATTTTCATATGTGAAGATGGAGAGTCCTTCTTAAAGAAGGAACTTATCTTAATGCGTTGCCTTAAATGATAAACCAGAAGTCCTTTGATTTGTTATCAAATTTTAATAAGATTTTTATGGAATGTAGAAGAGAAGAGTTCTTCTATGTAAAGTCTCTCTTGCACCATAATTCCACACGATGAATTTATTCACTATGTGAGAATTTGGAGCACCAACGGTTGGCACCCCTTGATCCAATGACATGTCCCTTGGTCCCTTATTTAAATGGGATGTCCCATATGGCTTTGCTACTATGTTTTTGGGTTGAAACCAGAGATAAGGGACATGGAAATCATAAAAAAAATTTTGAGAAAAATAGAGAAAAAGGCATGGGGAAATTGAGTGGCAAAAGTTACAAGAAGGGTGGTGAGAAATTTAGCAAGAGTTGCTTATGTGCCCTAGGGTTTGATTTTTTCATGTGTTGGAGCCAAAAATCAAATTTTAGGTTGTGAAACATCTGAAGAGTGTCTTCTTGTTGTCATTTTGGTGGCAAGATCAGAAGAAACTGGGTTTTGGCGCGTTCGTTCCTAGAGTTCGAAGCTAGTAATGTTCTTGAGAAGAAAAGGCTGTGGCAGCACATCGGTTAGGAAGGATCTTGGCTAACTTCTGTGTGGATCACCATTCGAGGGCTTCTACTTTGGAGTCTTGTGGAGACCAATATGCCACTTTATCCTTTTTGGTAAAAGTAAAAATTCTATTATTTTTTGCATGCTTGTTTTGTTTTATCGATATTGGCAAGGTGATTCTAGGATTTTAGGTTCGGCTCAATAGTTTTAATTGTTAAAGCTATTGACTTGTTTGATTTTAAAATTTTTAAAAATTATCTTTTACTACATGGTCAGAACTTAGTAGTGGTATCAGAGCCACCCTTATCTGATTCGATCAAATAAGTGCAAAGTAGTTGCATAGAATTGTTATTGATCATACATTGCCAAAAATATTACATTAATTTTTAGCATTGATCTTTAATCTCAAAAAATATTTTTGATTTTATATGTATCATGATTTTAAATTTTAATTATTAGAATTATGAATTTATGATAATTTAGAATTTATATTATCATGGCATCTTAAAGCTTAAATCGATGTATGGTTAAGGGTGTTATGCATGCCTAATATGATTAGGGTTTGTTGTCTTTATTGGATATGCTTGTCATATGTTATGATTTCAATTGCACCCTTATTTGATTTTTTGGCATGATTATATGATTGCTAGTATGATTGGTGATTACATGCCATATTGTATAATATGTAGAGTATATTTTATGCAGATGTAGTTAGGATGTGCCGAGACCAGTTCAAAGTCCCTCTTAAAAATTATATTAAGTTGTAATGTCAGGATTCACTTTCAATTCAAAAATCGAATTCTTTAGATCAATTGATGTCGAAAAAAAGTGTGATAGCTGATTTTCTAATTAGGTTCGTAAGCTAGCTTGACCAACTATGTTGGTGTCTAAGAAAAGCTATGGAGAGTCTCCCACCTACCGATCTGGCCAATTTGATCTTATTAAATTTCAGACTTAAATTGATTAGTAATATAGACACTACAAGGACTTTCCTTCGAACTTGATGATAGAGTATGTCAAGATCTTAGTGAGCTTGTTGTGCTATCCACAAAGCTTACTATAGAAATTGATATGATGTTAACCAAGTATATTTTGATGCTTATGGCATATTTTGAATAGTATTGCTTTGTTGTGCTATCCACAAGGGCAGCATTGTTTATGTATGACCATATGGGATTGAAAGGTCAACTTAACTAAAACACTATAGTTTGTTGCGCTATCCACAAGGCTATATATGATCTAGAGGTCAGAAAAAAAAATATTGAGAATTATAGAGGTACAATTGGTAAAGAGTTACCTACTCTTGAACTCATGATTACTTTTTGTGCTATCCATAAGGTATTTGTGAGGAATAAAGATCTCAACCCCACTAAGAAACATTAGTATGTTTCTCGACTTTCATAGATGAGGATTATGAAGTTTGATAAAATAGTGGGAGACACAATTAGACAAAAGTTCTAATCTAGTTGTGAATATCATCATGCGTCGTCCACTTATATTATGTTCTTATTATTAGAAATTGTATTCCAAAGCCAATAGTCAGCCTGTTGATGGTTGTGCTTATTATTGTAATTGTATATGAATTATTAAATTAATGAATATTATTTGATTTTTCATCACTATATACATCTTATTTTGAACCCCTGTTATGTGATGAAGTCCTTAGGACTATTTGATTTGATATAGAAGGATATATCGTTTAGTCCTTAAATGAGTTCGCGACCAAATGATATGCTATTATTAGGATGATAGACATATCAAGTATAGGTCATTGTGTGCCATATAGATTGGTTGTCCTCTTAACCAAAGAGCGTGGAGATGCTGGTATGGCATACAGGTAAAATATAGGAGTACATTTTACTAAATGTGACCAACTTCGGAGTACTCTACTGTCAAGAGTCACTCCGAAAGGATATAGGTATAAGTGTCCCTCCAACCTGAGATCATCACGGTGACTTGCAAGCAACTCACTATGCTTTGGTGCTAGACTACCTGAATTTTTAATTCAACGATGAAAGGTTTTTGGGTATAGTCAAGTACTTGTGAAGTCGGTGTGTGAGTCAAGATGAAATTGACCCCTCCAAATAAGTAGGAGTTAATGTATTAGCATGTTTCAATTCAGTAAAACCTTGACTGGGGTAATCCATGTGATGAATTTTAAAAATTGAAATACAATGTGGATGACCATATCAGGGTTGGCAGTTAAACCCTAGGTCATCTTCAACATTTGGGTCAAAAGAATGAATTATACAGTAACTGTATTCAAATAGGTTCTTGAGTGTTGCTTAGCATACTGTCGGCCTATCCAGACGTTGAGTACCATTGCTAGATGGTTACTCCGATTGGTATAAAAATCAGTTTCTGTATTACCAACTTAGGTTTGAACCTATGGGGTCATATACATTAGAAGTTTTTCTCTAATCACATGGCTAATATGAAGAGTCTCAATCAACAGGGACTCTGATGAAGAGTCCCAGTCAACGGGGACTCTAGTGAAGAGTCCCACTTGACGGGGACTCTGCTGAAGAGTCCCACTGGACGGAGACTCTAGAGAAGAGTCCCACTAGAATTGAACTCTATTATTAATAGAGGATTAATTAATAATTAGATTACTAATTATCTCAATTTGATTGAACATTAAAGTCTGGATCAAGTCTGATTGAATTTGATTCAATCAGGTCAAGTCTAATTAGGTTATGAGATGACCTAATCGGTAAGGAAGAAATAATCCTGATTTGATCGGATCTATGGCTTAATTAATTTATTAATTTGATTAAATTTAATTAAGATTATGAGAGTCTAATTAGATTAGATTCACCATATTTTATTTGGGTCTAATTGGATTATGTTTGAAAGAACCCTAGAGTCCCAAATGAGTAGACTCTATCCCTTGCACCACCTAAATTTTCTCATGCCTTTTCTCACCATACAAAATTAGTTTGTTTGTGTGAAAATTAAAAAAATAATCCTTCTTTTGTCACCTATTAAGGATAGGAATTGGTTGGTTTTTATTTGAATTTGAATTGGTTGGTTTTGATTTGAGTTCAAATTAAAATCTTATCCATATCCTTTCACATGTTGGCTGCTTTTGAAGGGGTCTATTATGTATGAGAAAAGGAGATCTTTCCAACTAATTTTCATACTAAATTTTTTTTGGTAAGTCTCTTTTTAAGTTAGATATGGCTAATAAAAAGTTAGAGTTGAATTAAAATTCAAAAAAAATTGAATTACAACAAACTCTAGCCCTTATTTTGTTTTATCTAGTTTGTACGACAACTATAAAAAGGCCATAATTTTGTGTGCCAAAAGAAGAGAGATCTTCACCATGAGATATCAGAGAGAAATAAGGTCAAAAATACTTCTTTGGGATGTGAGGATTGGATGGGTTTTCTTCCTCTTTGGCATGAACAAAAGAGGAGACCATTCTCCTCTTGGGTGAGAGACCTAGAACTGTTCTATGTTTTTTGAGTGAGAGAAAAATTAAAGAGAAAAAAGTCTTCATCTAAATTTTCTCCACCATCCAATATCCTTCTCTGATCCATCTTCCATATTAAAAATATTTGAAATGATCGAAGAAGGAGATCAAGCCAGATCTGCCATCAGAAATCGACTGCATGAGCTAGCACTCCTGTGGAGGGTTGATCGGTCTGAAGGGCTTCGTGTAGACCATCCGTAGAGGTCAGACGCTTGTGCAGCTACTCGATATTAGTGAGAGATTTATACCATGCTTACCAGCAGTGGAGATCATCAACCCATAAAAAAGTGATGAGTTCTGAACTCTACCGACATAATCTATAGGTTAGATCAAATTCAGGACATCAATGTGATCGATGCAGTTTTCTATTTTATTTTAAATTTTATATATAAATTTTTTATATCATAGTAACTTAATGGTAGTTTAGATCTGATTTAAGATATATTTAGAAGATTAAAATATTTAATCTTTTATTATTTTGCTATAAAATTTTAAAAATAGATGCTTTGAACTATCCATTTTTTCTTCATATGGTATCAGAGCCAGGTTTCTTATGATATGAATTTTTTATATATAATCTGATTTTAATTATTTAGATTAGATCTAAATAAATAATTTTGAATCTGAGTAGTATAGTTATCTGATTGGATAGATCCTCATAGCCGTCCAGTCATAGAAGAAATCAAGATTTTACTATCCTATTTACCCATTCGATGGAATCTCCTATGGTGTGTAGGGGTGCTGTGTGATCTTTTCATGATGATAAACAATGAAAAAAAATTTAAAATTTTATTTTAGATCTGAAATAATGTATATTAGATCTAAAATAATGTATATTAGATCTGAAATTAAAGTTTTGATCATTAGATGATTGATTATAAAAATATTTTATAAAATTAAAAACTATTTTCAAACACCGAATCCGAACCCATATCAGTCTAAAACTTAATTGAGAATTAAGCGATCTAAATTTGAGAATCAAAGATCTAAGGTATTAATTTCATAACTCATGGGTTAATGGGTTAGCTCGAGTCAAGTCCATTTAACTGGGTTAGACCTAGAGTTAGAAATCATTGATAATGGACCATGTTAGTAATTGATCAAATCTAATTAAAAGTTAATTATGATTGGATCAATTTCTTCTCTTGATCAATTTCAATAGTTGTAGTTGGTCAAGTTCATATCTTTGATTAGACCAATATGGACTTTGATCATAGCTCCATGGTTGAATCGAAGTCTATAAGTTGATTAAATTGAAAATGACTAACTAGTTGGTGTCTAAGATAAATATGGCAGCTTTGATCGATGGTCATTAATTGGGAGTTACTTGCATAGATTGAGTCTATATCGAGTTAATGGCATATCCCTCCTATTGATCTCACTTACCTGGCCAACATGATGAATCATATTTTGATTAGATCACTTAATGATTGGAGTTGATCCATGCTAACTAGAAAATCTGTATGACTGATTCAGGTGTCTCTAGTTCAACTTATCTTGAGTCCTCTTTATGACTTGATGAAGCCAGTAAGAGGATTCATGACTAGTTGGCTAGACCAACTTATGCCTCATCTTCTTAAATCTGACTTGGTGAAATCAGTAGAAGAATTAAGATTAACTGGTCAAGTCTCATCTCATCTCTCAATTCAACTAATTAAATCTTCTAAAATTGTTAGGTCCCTAAAATAAAATAGTTATGGCAATAACTAGATTATAGCCTCCCATTATGTTGGATGATAATGAGTTCAATGGTTTAGATGATCATTGGAGGTGCTACACGCCTGATGCTCATCTGGCTGTCAGAATTATCATTCATAATATTTTGTTTTAGTTGTATCTTTTTGATGATGGTCAGGTTGGTCGAGCCACACTTGGATCTGATCACTCATTTGTTAGATATGTTAAATTCTGACATGTTAATGGTTGGACCTAACTAGAACCTTCAGTGTAGGTGCCACACACCTGCTAAAGAGGTGTCTGGGGCAAAATTGAATACTAAAAATTATTTGATGAAACAATTGATTAAGAACCTATCTGTGGGTACATAAGGGTTGGCCGAGCCACACTCGGGCCCATGTGCAGTCCATGTGGATTCTAGTACACACTAAAAAATTAGTGCAATTTCTCGAATTGAAGGTAGAGGCTATCAATTTGAATAAAATAATGAGAGAATCTTTAGACTAAAATCCATGTCTTTAGGCTTAATCAATTCATATACTAATTAGGTTTTGATTTTGTTTTTGCAGTTATGGCCACCACCTTGTCACTCCGATCACTATTAGATATTGATAAATTGATGGGATCAAATTTTGATAGCTGGTATCGAAAGCTCAAAATAGTTCTGGAGCATGAACGAATCTTGTATGTATTGACAGATCCGGCACCCAAGGGGCCAGCTCAGAATGTACATAGCACGATCAGAGATACTTATCAGAAGTGGCTCAATGATCGAACTACGATTCATTGTATTATGCTGGCGGTGATGAATGATGAGTTTAGTCATCATTTTGAGAATGCTCAACCACAGGATATGTTACAAATATTGAACGAGTCTTTTGGCACACCCGACGATGTTGAGAGGCACAAGACTAGTTGTGCCATCTTCAAAGCTCGAATGAGGAAAGGAGCATCAATCACTGATCATGTATTGTATAAAATCGAGATGATTGAGTGCCTAAGCAAGCTCAGCTTTCTCCTGCATAAGCAGTTGGAAAAAGATGCTATTTTGAACTCTCTGCCCAAGTCCTACCTTCCTTTCCATACTCATTTTCGAATGACAAAGCCTACAGTTAACTACCACAGTTTGCTGGAGTTACTGCAAAACTTTGAGAAGGATCACTAGCTCCAAAAGGAGTCATTGAATGTTGTGGTAGGGTCTTCTTCTGAACGTCGATCCTTTAAGAAAGAAAAGAAGAACAAGAAGAACAAGAAAAGAGTACAAAGAGCTGGGGCACCCAAGCCCAGTCAAACCAAGAAAGCCAAGTCAGACTAGAATCAGGCAGAATACTTCTACTGCAAGAAGTAGGGCCACTGAAAAAGAAATTATCCTTAATTCATTGCTTCCCTGGATTCGAACAGACTGAGAAAGAAGTAAGTTGCTGCTAGACAAGGTAATTGTGTGATAACACCTTGTAATTTTTCAATTTGTGATTTCACTACCTGGGTATTAGATACCGAAAGCCCTTTTAATATTTGCAATTCATTGCAGGATCTGTAAGTCAATAGGAGATTTGAAAAAGACGAAAGATTCCTTAATGTTGGAGATGGAAGATCAGTTTCAGTTCTAGCGTTAAGGACTATTAAGCTTGTACTCAAGTCTAATGTTATTGTTCTAAGTGAATGTCACTTTTGTCCTTTCTTTTTATTGAATATTATTTCTGTAGGCCTTTTGGCCATGTACGGTTATAAAATTTTAATAAAAAAAAATAATTTTAATATCATTATGAATGGTGTTAATATGATGAATGGATAACTGCATAATCGTATTTACATATTATCACAACCTGTTAGTGTAATGTACACATCCAACAAACATCCTAGAATTAGTGATGTCTCCGATATCTACCTTTGGCATTATAGGTTAGGCCATGTTAACAAGAACAAAATAAACAGGTTGACACAAAAAGAAATCTTCGAAGTCAGTAATTGTGAATCACTTCGAACCTATGAGTCCTGTCTTCTTGAAAAAATGACCAAATCATCTTTTACTGGAAAAGGTGAGCGAGCTAGTGAAGTTCTAAGTTTGATATATACTGATGTATGTGGACCTATAAACACTAGTGCCAGAGGTGGATATTATTATTTCATTATATTTACAGATGATCTATCGAGGTATGGGCACATCTACTTAATGACACATAAGTCAGAATCATTTGAAATGTTCAAATGATTCCATAATAAAGTAGAGAAACAAACTGAAAAGAGTATTAAAACTCTTAGATTTGATCGAGGAGGAGAATACCTCTCTAGTGAGTTTCTGACATACTTAGAAGAGAATGGGATTCTCTCATAATGGATTCCTTTTGAAACACCACAGCATAATGGTGTATCGAAAAGGAGGAATCAAACCCTGTTAGACATGGTTCGGTCCATGATGGGCTTTGCAAGTCTATCGATTTCTTTTTGGGGATACACACTCGAGTCGGCTTGTTATATTTTAAATAAAATTTTGAGTAAGTTTGTAAGCAAAACACCAAATGAGATGTGGACAGGGCGTAAGCCAGCACTCTCTTACCTGAGGGTTTGGAGAAGTTCAGCTTATGTCAAACGGTTGAAAACTGACAAGCTTGGACCTAGGTCTGACAAATATCTATTTATAGAGTATCCAAAAGAGACCAAGGGATATTACTTCTACCTTGCTGACGAACAGAAGGTGTTCGTCAGTAATAGGGCTATCTTTCTAGAAAAGGAGTTTCTTGATGAAGGAACTAATGTCTCAAAGAATGAACTTGATGAAGTTCGATCAGTAGAAGAACCGACACAATCTAGTAAACCCATAGAGTCAGACTTGATTAGATCAAATCTGAAATCTATTGTAAAAATATTTTTAAGAAGATTCGATAGAGTATCGCATTAACCGGATAGATACTGTAGTTTCTTAGTCCGAGATGGGGATCCTGTTGAACTCGATGAGAACAATGAGGATCCGATCACCTATATGGATGCGATACAGAGGTTTGACTCTGATAAGTGGCTGAAAGCCATGAAATTTGAAATAGAGTCTATGAAAATCAATAATGTATGGATATTGGTTGACCCACCTGAAGGGATAAAACCCATAGGATGTAAATGGATCTTCAAAAAGAAAAGGGGCACAGACGAAAAGGTGGAGACCTATAAAGCCCGTCTAGTTGTCAAGGGTTACCATCAGCATTATGGTATTGACTATGATGAGATATTTTCTCTTGTGGCAATGCTCAAGTCAATTTGGATTATGTTTGCGATAGCAACACATCTAGACTATGAAATATGATAAATGGATGTGAAAATAGTCTTTCTAAATGGATAGCTAGAAGAAGAGGTATATATGATACAATCTAAAGGTTTCATATCCACAGATGAGTCTAAGGTATGCTAGCTTTAAAAGTCCATCTATAGACTTAAGCAGGTATCTCAGAGTTGGAACACGCATTTTGATAAAGTGATCAGAATGTATAGCTTCATTAAGAATGGAGAGGAACCCTGCATATACAAATGGGTTAATAACTCTGTGGTAGTATTTCTTGTTTTGTATATCGATGACATTCTCTTAATCGAGAATGACATCCCTGCATTATCGAGAATAAAAATTTGGTTGTCATCACAGTTCTCCATGAAAGACTTGGGAGAAGCATCCTTCATCCTTGGGATAAAGATTTATAGAGATAGATCTAAAAGGTTGCTTGGATTATCCCAGTCGACGTATATTGATACTATGCTGAAAAAGTTCAGCATAGAAAATTTCAAGAAAGGCTATCTTCTGATAGGCCAAAGAATTTCATTTTCGAAGAGTGATTATCAGACAACTCCTTAAAAGAGAGAGCGTATGAGTAGAATTTCATATGCTTTGATAGTGGGATCTATTATGTATGCCATGAGATGTACGTGACTGATTGTGGCATACTCATTAAGAGTAGTGAGCAGATACCAATCTGATCCAGGTGAGAATCATTGGAAGGTCGTAAAGACCATCCTTAAGTATTTAAGAAATCCTAAGGATCAGTGGCTTATCTATGGAGAATCTGACTTAAAACTTATGAGATTTACAGACTTCAATTTTCAGTCGGATCATGATGATAGTAAAAGCATGTCAGAATATATTTATACCCTGAATGGTGAAGCAATCTGCTGAAAAAATTTCAAGCAGCACACTGCGGCCGACTCTACTTATGAGATAGAATATCTCACGATATCCGATGCAGCGAAGGAAGCTGTGTGGCTATGAAAGTTCATCAATGAGCTTGGAGTGGCATCCTCCCTTGATGGCCCCATCTTGTTGTACTGCAGCAGTACTAGTGCCATTGCTCAAACGAAGGAATCGAGTCACATCAACGGACCAAGCATATTTTGCACCACTACCACTTGGTCCGAGAGATCATGGATTGAAGTGACATCGAGCTTTAGAAGATCGATGAAAAAAAGAACCTGACTGACCCATTTACTAAAGCCCTCGGCATCAAGGAGTTCAAAGACTGCAAATCAAAGATGGGTATACGATACTGCATCGATTGGCTTTATTCCAAGTGGGAGTTGTTGAAAATTTTGTGCCAAAGTCAATCATCAGTCTGTTGACGGTTGTGCTTATCATTGTAATTGTATATAAATTATTGAATTAATAAATATTATTTGATTTTTCATCACTATGTATATCTCATTTTGAACTCCTATTATTTGATGAAGTCCTTAGGACTATTTGATTCGATATGGGAAAATATATCGTTTAGTCCTTAAATGAGTTTGCAATCAAATGATATGCTATTACTAGGATGATAGATATATCAAGTGTAAATCATTGTGTGCCATATAGGTTGGTTGTCCTCTTAACCAAGGAGCGTGGAGACGTTGGTATGGCATGCGGTGAAATATAGGAGTATATTTCACTAAACGTGACCAACTTCGAAGCACTCTGCTATCAAGAGTCACTTCAAAGGGATATAGGTATAAGTGTTCCTCTGACCTGAGATCACCACAGTGACTTGCAAGCAATTCACTATATTTTGGTGCTAGACTATCTGAATTTTTAATTCAGTGATGAAAAATTTTTGGGTATAGTCAAGTACTTGTGAAGTCGATGCGTAAGTCAAGATGAAATTGACCCCTCCAAATAAGTAAGAGTTAATGTATCAATGTGTTTTAATTCAGTAAAATCTTGGCTGGGATAATCCATCTGATGGATTTTGAAAATTAAAATACAATGTGGATGACTATATCAGGGTTGGCAGTTAAACCCTAGGTCACCTTGAGTATTTGGATCAAAGAGATGAATTATATAGTAACTATATTCAAATAGGTTCTTAAGTGTTGCTTAGCATACATTCTGCATATCCAGACGTCGGGTACCATTACTAGATGGTTACTCTGATTGGTACAAGAATCAGTTTCCGTGCTACCAGCTTAGATTTGAACCTATAGGGTACCACACATTAGAAATTTTTTTCCGATCACATGACTAATCTGAAGAGTCTCAGTCAACGGGGACTCTGGTGAAGAGTCCCACTTAACGGAGACTCTGCTGAAGAGTCCCACTAGACGGAGATTCTAGAGAAGAGTCCCACTAGACTTGGACTCTATCATTAATGAAGGATTAATTAGTGATTAGATTACTAATTAGCTCAATTTGATTGAGCATTAAAGTCTGGATCAAGTCTGATTGAATTTGATTCAATCAAGTCAAGTCTGATTAGATTATGAGATGACCTAATCGGTAAGGAAGAAATGATCTTGATTTGATCGAATCTATGGCTCAATTAATTTATTGATTTGATCATATTTAATTAAGATTATAAGAGTCTAATTAGATTAGGTTCATCATATTTTATTTGGATCTAATTGGTTTGGGTTTGAAAGAAATCCAATTGGTTAAATCCTAGAGTCCCAAATGGGTAGGACTCTATCTCTTGCACCACCTAAATTGTCTCATACCTTTCTCATCATAAAAAATCAGTTTCTATATAAAAAAATTCAAAAAATAATCTTTCTTTTGTCACCCATTAAGGATAGGAATTGGTTGATTTTGATTTGAATTCAAATTAGTTTGAATTTCAACTTAAAACCTTATCCATATCCTTCCACACGTTGGCTGCTTTTGAAGGGGTCTATTGTGTATGAACAAAGGAGATCTTTCCAACTGATTTTTATACCTAATTTTCTCTAGTAAGTCTCTCTTTAAGTTAGATAAGGATGAGAAAAAGTTAGAGTTAAATTAAAATTTAAAAGAGTTTGAATTGCAACAAACTCCAGCCCTTATCCTGTTTTATCTAGTTTGTGCGACAACCATAAAAAAGTCATAATTTTGTATGCCAAAAGTAGATAGCTCTTCACCATGAGATATCAGAGAGAAATAGGATCAAAAATACTTCTTTGGGATGTGAGGATTGGATGGGTTTCCTTCCTCTTTGGCATGAACAAAAGAGGAGACCATTCTCCTCTTAGGTGAGAGACCTGGAACTGTTCTAAGTTTTTTAGATGAGCGAAAAACCAAAGAGAAGGGAGTCTTCATCTAAATTTTTTTCAATATCCAACATCCTTCTCTAATCCATCTTCGACATCAAAAAGGTTCGAGATGATTGAAGAAGAAGATCAAGTCAGATCTTCCATCAGAATCCGACTGCATGAGCTAGCACTCCCGTAGAGGGCTGATCAGTCTGAGGGGCTTTGTGTGGACCATCCATAGAGGCTGAATGCTTGTACGGCTACTTGACATAAGTGAGAGCTTCATACCATGCTTACCAATAGTGGAGATCATCAACCTGTAAAAGGATGATGAGTTCTGAACTCTACCGACATAATCTAAAGGTTAGATCAAATTCAGGGTATCATTGTGATCGATGCAGTTTTTTATTTTATTTTAGATTTTATATATAAATTTTTTATGTCATAGATCCTTAATGGTAGTTTAGATCTAATTTAAGGCATATTTAGAAGATTAAAATATTTAATCTTTTATTATTCTACTATAAAATTTTGACAGTACATGCTTTAAACTATCTATTTTTTCTTCACTTATTATTGTAGATTAACTACACACATGGCATCCTCACTGTCACTTAGAGGTATCCTAAATGCAAATAAATTGATCGGACCTAACTATGTAGACTAGTTAAGAAACTTGAGAATTGTTCCTACTTAGGAGAAAGTCTCCTACATTTTGGACACACCTTCACTAGATTTTCTTGAAGAAGATGCTTCCGAGGAAGAAAGGGCCACATACAAGATGTGAAAAGATGATAGTGTGACTGACAAATGCATCATGCTTGCCTTCATGAGCAACAAACTTTAGAGGCAGCATGAGGACATAGATATTTCCTCTATACTCCTTAATCTTAATGAGTTATATGAGGAACAAAGTCGAACTGCTCGATATGAGACATCAAAGCAACTCCATGCCCGCATGACTGAAAGTATCTCTGTGCAAATGCATGTCCTGAAGATGATTGATTTGATCACTCATCTGAGATAGCTGGGCTTTGCCATGGATGGTGAACTGAGTCAGAATTTGATCCTGTAATCTCTTCCTGACTCTTTTTCTCAGTTTGTTATAAATTACCATATGAACAAACTGAACATCAACTTGCCTGAGTTACTGAACATGTTGAAAATAGCAAAGAGCCATTTTAAGGGTGAAAAGGCTTCGATTCTTCTTGTCGATAAGATCAATAAGAAGAAAGACAAGAAGGGTTCTAAGAAAAAGATGAATCCTAAGGTTGGCATCTCCAAGAAGAAGGTGAAGAAGGTCTCTACCAAAAGTGCTTGCTATCACTGTGGCAAGGAGGGTCACTGGAAGAGAAATTGCAAGGATTACCTTGCAACCGTGAAACTGACAAACATTGCTAAAGGTTTGTATATGATATAAATTAATTAATCATTAAGTATTTTATTTTTAGATTCTTGGATATTAGATACCACCTGTGGCTCACACCTTTGCAAATAATTATAGGATCTACAGGAAATAAAGAGTCTGAATAAAGGTGACTTCGAGCTGTTCGGCGCTAATGGAGAGTCCATTCAGGCCGAAGCCATAGGAACCAAGATTTTAAAGTAGCCTTTGGGTAGAGTTTTGAAATTGAAGACCTGTTATTATATTCTAAATATCGTTAGAAATATTATTTCTATACCATTGTTATTGGAACAAGATTTTGAAATAAATGTAAAGAACAATGGTTGTTCTATATTTTTTTAATGAATATTATGGAAGTACTTTTATTGATAATGATCTTTTGTTTCTTTCACTTAATGATAATATATTTCATATTGATAATATGAAAAAAAAAAAAGAGAGGATGTGAATGTCATATACTTCTGGCACTGCCAACTCAGCCATATAAATGAGTCAAGAATTAACAAGTTATACAAAGATAAATTTTTTGATCCTTATGATTATGAATCATATAGAATTTATGAATCTTACGTCATGAGAAAAATGATCAAGACTCCATTTATTGGACATGGAGAAAGGGCAAGTGACTTATTGGACCTTATACATGCTGATGTGTGCGATCCAATATCGACTAAAGCCAAAGATGGATACTTTTATTTTATTATATTTACTGATAATAGGTCTAGGTTTGGATATGTATATTTAATGAAATACAAATCTGAAGTCTTTGACAAATTTAAAGAGTATCAGAGAATGATTGAGAAATAAACTGATAAAAATATTAAAGCTCTTCGATCTGATCGAAGGAGGGAATGCTTATCTACTGAGTTTTTTGATTATTTAAAATTAAATGGAATACTCTCTCAGTGGACACCTCCTTATACTCCATAATTAAATGGAATTGTAGAAAGATAGAATTGCACCTTATTAGATATGGTACAGTCCATGATGTATTTCATAGATCTTCCGCTATCTTTCTGGGGATATGCTCTTAAGGCCACAGCGTATATCTTAAATAAAGTACCTTCTAAATCTATTTCTAGCACTCCATATGAAATATGGAAAGGAAAAAGATTTAATCTTAAGTATCTTAAGGTTTGGGGTTGCCCAGCTTATGTGAAAAATATTGATGGACATAAGCTAGATGCTAGATCAAAAAAATAAAGGTTTGTAGGTTATTCCAAAAAAAGTATAGGATATTACTTCTATAATCCTACTCAACAAAAGGTGTTTGTAGGTAGGTATGTCATTTTCTTAGAGAAAGGTTTATCCAAGAAGGTGGTAGTGGGAGGTCTGTTGAACTTGAAAAAGTTTAAAGCCTACAATTCATCCAGGATTCACAAACTGTTTCTCAACCAGATGTATCCATAGTTGAGGCACAGCCACTACACACATCTCCTCTCTGAAGGTCATGTAGAGTAAGTAATGTACCACTCAGGTATGAATTTATTATTGAGAATGACAATACATCCCACATCATTGAGAATGATGATCCCACGAGCTATTTGGAAGCTGTCATGAGTAGTGACTCTGACAAATAACCTAATACCATGAAATCCGAAATAGACTCCATGTATAACAACCAAGTTTGGATTTTGGTTGATGCGCCTGAGGGTGTGACCCCAATAGGCTGCAAATGGGTCTTCAAAAAGAAGATTGGAGTAGATGGCCAGGTAAAGACCTATAAGGTCAGACTAGTGGTAAAAAAATGCAGATAAAAATAAGGTGTTGATTATGAAGAAACTTTTTCGCTAATCGCCATGCTCAAGTCTATTCGGATAATGCTTGCTATTGTAGTATACCACGACTATGAGATCTGACAGATGGATGTCAAGACTGCCTTCCTCAATAAAAATCTTAAGAAAAAAGTCTATATGACTCTGCTAGAGGGATTTGTCTCTAGTGGGAGAGCAAATCAGGTATGCAAGCTGAATAGATCTATTTATAGATTAAAGCAAGCATCGAGGAGCTGGAACGCCCATTTTGATGAGACAGTCAAATCATTTGGCTTCACCAAAAAATATGGATGAACTTTGTGTGTACAAAAAGATTAGTGGGAGTGCTATTATCTTCTTGGTCTTGTATGTGGATGACATACTGCTCATTGAGAATGATATCCGGATGTTGCAATTGGTCAAGACTTGAGTATCACAAAAATTTTCCATAAAAGACTTGGATGAAGCATCCTATATACTTGATATAAATATCTATAGCGATAGATCAAAAAGGATGCTAGGCTTGTCCAGTCTAGGTACATTGACCTTGTGTTGAAGAGGTTCAACATGAAGAAAAGTAAAAGAGGTTACTTGCCCATAGGTCATGGCATACAACTCTCTAAGAAGATGTCTCCTAAGACACCTGAAGAAAAAAATAGAATGAGTTCTATTCCTTATGCTTCGGCTATAAGATTGATTATGTATGCTATATTATGTACCAGGCCTAATGTGGCTTATGCCTTAGGCATTGTAAGCAGATTTCAGGCTGATCTTAGGGAAAATAATTGGAAAGCTATGAAAAACTTACTCAAGTACTTGAGAAGGACTAGAGATATTTTTCTAATATATGGTGGATCTGATTTAAAACTGAAAGGTTATACTGACTCTAGTTTTCAATCTGATCCGGATGATAGTAGGTCCATATTTGGGCATATGTTCACTCTATATGGTGGTATAGTAAGTTGGAAAAATTTCAAACAATAAACTATTGCTGACTCGATCACTGAGGTTGAGTATATTGCTGCTAGTGAAGTTGCTAAGGAGGCCATCTGGATGAAAAAATTTATCACAAAATTAGATATGGTTCCAGGGATTGAACTGTTAGATGTGTGCCCTAGATGCCAGATTGACTGACACATTCTTGTACAAATATAAGGGCAAATTTATAATTTTAACTATAAATGAATAAAAGGGTTATTCTACTATCACATTGTGCACATTATGTCTGTGATAAATTCTTTGAGTTAGTAGGAATGTTAATTCATATTTTCAAGAGTTGAAAATTTAAGGCATGAATTTACATAACTAACTCATAAATAGCTCCTCACCATAGGATCATCACGAGGATGGTGATCGATCCGAAAAGTTGGTGTATGATCACTTCCTTAGGGTAGATGTATCTTGAGTCTATGGTGTAGAGACACCGAAGTGAGAGTATAGATATTCGTTGAGAATGAGAGTACTGAGCGTGATCACCTCGAGCAGTCATAAGGAAGTCTACTTTCTCGTCGATGACTAGCTCGATGCTGCAGCTGTGTGTCTAGTTCTTTGACCTGAGGTGCATCGACAGTTCACCTTGAGTGTGTTATAGTTTGATTACACCATAACTCGATCTCCAAGCCATTCAGAACCCTGAGGTGTATGTTGGCTGTAGCATATTCATCATAGCAACCAGATTGCACCAAGATGGGATCTATCAACCTAAGTAGATAAGAAGAGTAGTCCTATGATGATCGAAAGATTGAGTCCTTAAGTCCATGGCCATGACAGAGTGAAATAATGGAAAAGAGTTTTCCATTGAGATTTTACATCAGACTTAGATCGATCAATTGATTCACATGACTGATGTTGGGTTTGACAAGTTCACCTTAACCCTAATTCAGTCGGGACTCATGATAGAGGAACTCAATCACACAGGTAGCTACATCGAGAGGTTCATCTTCATTTCTGATGGGTTGCCACTATATACTGCTAGGTGTCACTGATAGATTTTGGGAGCAATTAGAATAATCTTGATGATCGATCATTCTAGTTGTCTGAATCAGAAGAGTTTTGGTCCATCGAAAGGAGTTTCGATGATGTCAATGATGAGATCATGACATATCTCATTACCATACGAAAATAAATCTAACTAGGTCATATAAACAAGAGTTAGGATCTAGATGTCATCAATCAAGCTAGCCCAGTTCGATTGATTTGGATTAGATCCAATTAGGTTCAAGAAAATCATGCTAGCACATGATTGAGCCTAACATTCTCCTCGTGTAATCTTTTTCATCTCGACTGAGCCAAATGTGATTTGACCTACCCAGAGAACCTTGAGAAGGTTTCTCTCAGTCTGACTGGAGCCAGTCCAGCTCAAAAAAGTCTTATCTTAATTCATGAGATGAATTTAAGACAACAACTGCCAATTCCTGTCACCTGTCATTTCCATTTTAGGACATCGATCAAACATTGACTTATGGATCTTGAATTGAAGGCCACTTGGCAAGAGGTCATTGGAGAGTTTTTATGGAGTGTCTACCTGCTAATTTTACTTTCAAAGTAGGTGTCATAATCAGATATGGCATGCGTCCCAAGTGGATAAGGATAGAGTCCCATGAAATGAAGACTCTATGCATTGATCGACTCAAACTGTTGGGCGCCAATCTCACTATGTTTATCCAGTGTTGGTGCCAACAGTAGGAGGATTTGATAGGGTTCTTATTTGATATGATCAGATAACATCACTCTATCAATCAAAATTTTTCCAAAATTAATTGAAATTTTTTGATTGGTCGAATGATGTGGCACTGCATGGCACAGCAGGATTTATTTAAACCCTGTCTGCACCTAGGGTTTTGAGAATTTGCTCAATACCCAGCAAAAGCTTGATATCCCTCCACTTCTCTATGCCTCCTCTGGTCCTCTCTCTTCCCTCTTCATGTCCAAGAAGTTGGGCATCCTTCTGGTGCTTGTCCAAGGCGTGGTGGCTCCCTGATCAGAAGACTGTAGGGATTTATCTAGAAGCTGCTGCTCCAGCTTCAGAAGATCTTTTGAAGATCTTTTAGATCAGATCCAGATCTGATTTTTGGAGCAGAGATTCACAAGGAGAAGATGATCTAGATCCTACTTGAGTGGACATCGATAGAGACTAGATGACTGCATGGCTATTTTTGAACCTCGGGCATTGCTGCGATCATCTACAGGGTAATCTAGTTACCCTAGAGGTATTTCTCTAATCCTCAAGTTTTAGATTTAATTTTAGATTAAATATTAAATAATAAAAATTAGATCTAATAGATCTTAAATCTAAAATATCATAAGATAATTTTTTTTAAAAATATTCTACCCCAGATCTCATTAGATCTGAAAGATCCTACAAGAAAAAAGGTTGTTTTTCCTTCAACTGGTATCAGAGCCAAGTTGATGGCTCTATTTCAGATCTAATTTAGATCTGATTTTTATTTTTATTTATTTGATATTAACAAATTTTAAATATCATATCAAATATGATTGGATCTAAAATCAAAAAATTTAAAATTAAATCTAAGTAGATCTAACATGTATGAGATGCATGACTAGACTAGGAATAGTTTAAACTATGAATAGTCTTGAAGTTTTATATTTTAATATGATTAAAATATAAATTAGATCTAATTTATTCTCTAATTTTTTGATATTATAAATATTATATTCAGATCAAAAAATAAAAAATAAAATTTAGTTAATTCATAAGATTGATCTGCTGCATGCCTAGACTAGTTGTAGAATTGTTCTAGTAACTGTCTAGAATAGATTTTATATTGAATAGTTTAATTTAAATCTTATTTTTTAGATATTACATGTGATGTATTAGATCTGAAAGTATGCTAATTAGATCAAATTTTAATACATGAGATGTATGCAAAGCATGTATAAGTTAGATGTGAAATTATATATGTGATATGTAACTTAGATCTAACTAGTTTTGTAGTTAAATCAATATTTTTGATTAAGGTGTTCCTCATGGCCATCCGGTCATAAGAACAAAATAGGGTTTAAAACCCTCTCCTTCCATTCAATGGTGTGTTCTTATGGCGTGTAGGGGTGCTGCGCGTTCATCCTTAATCAGAAATCAAACTTATTTTTCTGCAAAACCCTAGATCCTAAACCCTAGGATTTATTTTACATGTTTTGTTTATGAACCCAAGACTTAATTAATGAATTAAGCTTATGAAATTAAGTTAGATCTAAAATTAAGAATTTGCAGATCTAAGTCATTTTCATAAAATTGGGTTCGGGCTTGGGTTGCTCAATTAGGTCTAGCGGTTGATCAAACCAAATCAAAAATTGATTAGGTCGGATCATGAAAGCTAATAATTGACCAGCCAAATAGGATTAAGTCTAGGTCAAGGGCGAATCACATTCATATGTGACTCGATCAAGTTAAGACCTAATTTGGCTCAGTGGTTAGAGCCTGGATTGTAGGCTAATCCAATTGGTTCTGGTTCGATAATTTGGTGTCTAAGATAAGTTGGACAGATGCGATCGAATGGTTTTTAATTGGGAGCTACTCAACTCGAATGCATTCTTGTCAAGTTAATGACATATCCCTTCCATCGATCTCACTTACTTGGCCATATGTGTTGACCCAGTTCTGATTTGAGGTGACTAACAATTCGAGCTAACCCATGCCACTAGGCTAGTCATAATTATTATGACTATGTTAAGATAAGTTTAATGAGACCTAAATTAAATCTTTCTAAGAAAATATTAAGTCTAAGATCTTCCACCATTGTGGATGTGCGGGTCCTTCCTGGGGTTGATTGTTCTCAGCTAGTTACAGTGGTTCAATTGCACCAGAAAGATGCAACCATATCCATTAGGCATTGGATGCTACGGATTAGAGGATGGGTTAGGCTCATTATTCTGGATACAGTGAGAGACTCAATCAGGAATCTAGTTCGTGCAAATGGTGGGCCTGACTTAACTAAGGATTGGAGCAATATTTCAGACACAGTGAGCTTCATGAATTAGAGACTAAGTTTTGGATGCACCATGATTAGAGAATCATTAGACAAGAGTTATCCACTCATCGGTTGATCCATCACCAATAACTGTTAGGTGAGATGGTGAGCCAGTCGGTGAGACCGCACTACCCACTAGAAATCACTAATCACGGAGATTTTCATATCTCTACCTACGGAGTGTAGGGATTTGAGAAAATAGTGGGAGCCTAATTTGTTTAAAAATGAAACCCCTAAACAAATTAGTTAAATCTGATTACAAAATCTAACTAGAAACCCTTGACTCTCTATAGGAAACATGTCTGCGTCCAACCCCCTGACCAAAATACTAGACACCCACAGATTGACTGGATCCAATTTCAAAGACTGGTTGAGAAACTACATAATTATTCTGGGTTCTGAGAAACTGACTCATGTCTTGGACCAGGACCCACTTGCCATGCCAGCACGTTCGACTACTGAACAAAGAGCATCTCTGAAAAAGTGGACGGATGAAGATAATAAAATCAGGTACTATATGTTGGATGCAATGTCTGATGACTTGCAGCACCAGCATGAGAATATTATGACTACCCGCCAAATGTTGGCTCACCTACAAAAGTTGTTTGGTGAACAAAGTCGCGCAGCCAAGTATCAAGTCTGCCAAAGACATTTTAAGGCTAAAATATGTGATGGACAGTCAATCCAAGATCATTGTTTGACAATGATCAAGGATCTTGAGGAGCTTGAGAAGCTCGGTATCATCTTAGACGAGGATTTTCAAATTGATGTGATCCTTCAGTCCTTGTCCGATGCATATGGTCCGTTCATCATGAACTTTCATATGCATAAGATGTAGTGTACCTTGGTTGAGTTAATGAACATGTTGGTTACGGCTGAGCTTTCTTTGAAGAGTTTAAAAGGCTCAGTCTTTACTGTAGAGCAGACTTCTTCCAAGAGAAAGTCTTTTGGAAAGAAGAAAAAGTCTGTGAAGAAGCAGAAGGTGGATGGAAAAAGGAAGAAGATGGAATCGAAGAAGAAGGCTGCTGAAAAGAAAAAATATTTCCACTGCAATTCAGACGGCCATTGGAAATGAAACTATCCTCAGTACTTGGCCACCCTAAAGAACAAGAAAGATGGTCCTTCTGGAGGTATGCTCATTATAGAATCTAATCTTACAGTTTCCTCTGCATCCAATTGGGTACTTGACTCTGGTTCTAGTGCTCATTTGTGCACTTCTATGCAGGGTCTTGAGGAGAGCAAAAGGCTAAGGGATGGGGATATGATCCTACGCATCGGGAACGGAGCAAGAGTTGCTACTATGGCCATGGTAACCTACCTTCTGTGATTACCATTAAGATTAGATTTAGTTCTTAGAGATTGTTATTATGTGCCTACAGCAAGCAGAAATTTGATTTCTGTTTCATGTTTAGCACAAGAAGGCTATGTGATTAGCTTTCATAAGAACCATTGTAACATATTTTGTGAAAATAATAAAGTTGCAAATGGTTTTCTTATTAATGGTCTCTATCAGCTACATATTGATGTATCTGTATTTTATATCAAGCAAAATGTGAATGCCATAAGAATTAAAAGGCCTAGAGATAGTCTAAATGATAAGTATCTGTGGCACCTAAGGCTAGGTCATATAGCGGAAGACAGGGTTAACAAATTGGAGAAATTCAGACTATTGAGTTCGTTGACTTTCGAGTCATATCTAGTTTGTGAATCATGCCTTCAAGGCAAAATGACCAAGCTCCCTTTTGTGGGACATGGGAAAAGGGCCACAAACCTACTTGCCCTAGTACATACGAATGTGTGTGGCCCATTTGATGTGCCGGCTAGAGGCAACTATGTCTACTTCATTATCTTTATCGATGATATGTCTAGGTACGGATATGTATTTCTAATGAAACACAAGTCTGAAGCCTTTGAAAAGTTCAAAGAATTCAGGCATGAGGTAGAAAAACAAACAGGAAAGCCCATTAAGGTTCTTCGATCAGATCGAAGAGACGAATACCTTAGTTGGGAGTTTCTAAACTATCTTAAGGACAATGACATAGTCTCTCAATGGACTCCACCTGGAATGTCACAACTCAATGGGGTTTCAGAATGGAGGAACTGGACCCTATTAGATATGGTCCGTTCCATGATGAGCTTCACGGACCTCCCTGAGTTTCTTTGGAGATATTGTCTCACGACAGCAATATATGTATTGAATAGGATTTCCTCTAAAACCATTCCTACCACACCGTATGAGATATGACATAGTAAGAAGCCAAGTCTGAGTCATCTCAGAATTTGGAGTTGTCGGCTCATGTCAAGAGACAGCAGGCGGACAAGTTAGAGTTCAGGTCTTTTAGAGCTCGGTTCATAGGATATCCTAAAGAGTCATTAGGATACTATTTCTATATTTTGAAAGATCACAATGTGATTGTGAATCGACATACTATTTTTCTTGAAAAATAGTTTATTCAAGATAGTGGCATCGAAAGAATAATTAAGCTCAAGTAGAATGTCTCCCAAGAGCTACGAGCTAAAGAACCTGAAGAACCAAATTAATTAGAACCAGTCCTAACACAATCTCTTCCACCTCGTAGATCGACTAGAATTTTCCATCCTCCTGAAAGGTACTTAGGTACTATACAAGAAGAAGTAGAGGAAATGTTCCTCATGAAAAATGGGGCTCATGGTGATGACCCCAAGACCTATGACAAGGCGATATCGAGATATTGACTTCGAAAAATGGTTAGAGGCAATGAGATCAGAAATTGACTCGATGCACTCCAATCAAGTCTGGACCTTGGTAGATTCACCTGAAGGTATTGTACCTATAAGGTGTAAATGGATCTTCAAGAGAAAGATAGGTGCAGATGGAAATATGGAGACATTCAAGGCTAGACTCGTAGCGAAAGGTTATAGTCAGCGTGAAGGTATTGACTATCAGGATACCTTCTCGCCTTTAGCTATGCTAAAATCCATCCGCACATTGCTTGTTGTTGCAGCCTATTTCGATTATGAAATATGACAGATGGACGTAAAAATGGCATTCTTAAATGGATATCTTGAAGAAGATATCTATATGGAACAGTCGCTTGGTTTCACATCCAGTGATGATGATCACAAGGTCTGCAAGCTGCAAAGATCCATTTATAGACTTAAGCAAGCATCTTGGAGCTGGAATACTCATTTCAATGATGTGATCAAAATGTTTGGTTTCATAAAAAATGAGGAGGAACCATGTGTGTTCAGGAAGGTCAGTGGGAGTGCAGTTGTCTTCCTCATATTGTACGTAGATGACATCCTCTTAATTGGAAATGATATTTCTATGTTAACCTCAGTCAAAATATGGTTGTCTTAGGAGTTCTCTATGAATGATCTAGAAGAAGCATCCTTTATACTGGATATTAAGGTCTATAGAGATAGACCAAATTGGATGCTGGGACTCTCACAGAAGATGTACATAGAGGAGGTGCTAAAAAGTTTAGCATGAAAAACTCCAAAAGAAGTTTAGTACCTTCTAAACAAGGCATTCATCTCTCCAAGAAGATGTGCCCTAGCACACCTGAGGAGATTGAACGCATGAGAAAGATCCCTTATGCTTCTGCAATAGGGAGCCTTATGTATGCCATGCTATGTACACGACCTGATATAGCCCATGCTGTGAGTGTCACAAGCAGATATCAGTCGAATCTAAGCGAAGAGCACTGGACTTCTGTGAAATGTATCCTTAAGTACTTGAGAAGAACTAAGGATATATTTCTAGTCTTTGAGAATGGAGAACTCCAGGTTTAGGGATTTACAGACTCAGACTTTATGTCTGATATAGATGATCAAAAATCGACATCTGGGAGTCTGTTCATTTGCAATAGTGGTGCAGTCAGCTGGAAGAGTTTCAAGCAGACGGTAATTACTGATTCCACCATGAAGGTAGAGTATATTGCTGCATCATAAGCTACGAAGGAGGCATTCTGGTACAAGAAGTTTACTGCAGAGCTTGGAGTGATGTCATCGGATGCCATCTCTCTTTACTACATCAATAATGGCACCATAGCCCTAGCTAAGGAGCCAAAGTCTCATTAGAAGTCGAAGCATATCGAGCGATGATTTCATCGATCCGTGATTACCTCGAAAAGGGTTATGTCGAGGTTAAGAGAGTCGACTCCACAGACAATGTGGCAGACCCACTGACAAAGCCATTAGGCCAGCAAAAGATCGAAGCCCACCTTGAGAAGATGGGACTTAGATATGTAGTCAATTGGCATTAGGTTAAGTGGGAGTTTATTAGATGTGTGCCCTAGATACCAGATTGGCTGACACATTCCTGTACAAATGTAAGGGCAAATTTATAATTTTGACTATAAATGAATAAAAAGGTTATTCTACTATCACATTGTGTACATTATGTCTGTGATACATCCTTTGAGTTAGTAGGAATGTTAATTTATATTTTCAAGAGTTAAAAATTTAACACATGAATTTACATAACTAACTCATAAACAGCTCCTGACCATAGAATCATCAGGAGAATGGTGATCGATCCAGAAGGTTGGTGTACGATCACTTTCTTATGGTAGATGTGTCTTGAGTCTATGGTGTAGAGACACCGGAGTGAGAGTACAGGTATTTGTTTAGAACGAGAGTACTGAGCATGACCACCTTGAGCAGTCATAAGGTAGTCTACCTTCTCATCGATGACTAGCTCGAAACTGCAGCTGTGTCTAGTTCTTTGACCTGAGGTGCATCGACAGTTCACCTAGAGTGTATTATAGTTTGACTATACCATAACTCGGTCTCCTAGCTATTCGAAACCCTGAGGTGTATGTTGGCTGTAGCATATTCATTGTAGGAACCAGATTGCACTAAGATGGGATCTATCAACCTCGGTAGATAAGAGGAGTAGTCCTATGATGATCGAAAGATTGAGTCTTAATGCCTATGGCCATAGCAGAGTGAAATAATGAAAAAAAGTTTTCCATTGAGGTTTCACATCGAACTTGGATCGATCGATTGATTCATATAACTGATGTTGGGTTTGACAAGTTCACCTTAACCCTAATTCAGGCGAGACTCATGATAGAGGAACTCAATCACACAGGTAGCTACATCGAGAGGTTCATCTTCATTTCTGATGGATTGCTACTATATACTGCTAGGTGTCACCGGTGGATTTTGAGAGTAATTAGAATGATCTTGATGATCGATCATTCTAATTATCTGAATCAAAAAAGTTCTGGTCCATCGAATGGAGTTTCGATGATGTCGATGATGAGATCATGACATGTCTCATTACCATATGAAAATGAACCTAACTGGATCACACAAATAAGACTTAGGATCTGGATGTCATGAATCAAGCTAGCCCAGTTCGATTGATTTGGATTAGATCCAATTAGGTTCAAAGAAATCATGCTAGCACACGATTGAGCCTAAGACACAAATCATAACACATTGGGTTAATGGGTTAGTGAGAATTAGGTCCATTAATTGGGTTAGACCTATAGTTAGATTAAAGATGGACTTAATTTGAGAATTGACTAAATCTAATCAATTGTTGTCTTAGATTAGGTCAAGGATTCTCTAGATCAATTACAATAGTTGTAGTTGGTCAAGTCCATGTCTTTAACGAGAACCAAATGGACTTGATTCTTGGCTAAGCGGTCTAGCACGAACTGTTAGGTTGATCTAATCGAAACTAATTAAACCAGTTGGTGTCTAAGGTAAACCAGACCGGTGGTTTTTAATTGGGAGCTCGCTTACCTGACCATTTCTGATGGTGTCTAAGGCAAGCTTTGGCAGACCCTCCCACTGAACGAACTTACCTGGCCTCTTGGTGAAATTATGTTTTGATCGGATCACTTGACTATTCGAGCTGACCCATGTCAGCTAGGTAAATCAGTGTGACTGATTTAGGTGCTCCTAGACCAGCCCTTTTAATGGTCTCTCTTAAGCTGACTTGGTGAAGCCAGTGGGAGGATCATGATAAGCTTGTTCATCTGACCTCATCCTCTAAATTATTTAAATCCTCTAAAATTATTAGGTCCTTAAAATGATAAAGTTATGGAGATAACTGAGTCATAGCCTCCCATTAAGGTGTTTGATAATGAGTCCATTAACTCAATAATCATTGCAGACCCAAAGGCCTGGTGCTTGTTGACTTATGGAATTATCACTCATCATATGATGACTTGGAAGTGTCTCTCTAATGGTGGTTAGGTGAGCCAACCAAAGTTGGGCTTAATCATTCGTTGGTTAGATACACCAAGTATGATCATGTTAATGGTTGGACCTAACCAGATCCTTACAGTGGAGGCCAAAGCCTACTGATTAGGTTTCTAGGGCAAAATTAAAATTACTAAAAATTGTTTAGAGAAACAATTGGTTATGAACCTACCCTTAGATGTACATGGGTTGACCAACCAAAGTTGGGCTTGTGTGCAGTCTTAGTGGATTCTAGTACCCGCTAAGGAATTAGGGTAGTTCCTTGAGTTGGAGGTAGAGGCTACCAATTCGAATAAAATAGTGGGAGAAACCTTTTGATTAAAGTCCAAATCCTTAGGTTTAATGAATCAATTACTAATTAGGTTATGGTTTTCTTTTGTGCAGATATGGCCACTTATCAATCGCTCCAATCATTGTTGGACAATGATAAGTTGGTGGGATCCAACTTCGGTAGCTGGTACCGAAAGTTGAAGATAGTCCTGGAGCATGAACAGATCCTATATGTGATAATGGATCCTGCACCTAAGGAGCCAGCTGCCAATGCACTTGGAACAGTCAGAGACACTTACCAGAAGTGGCTCAGTGACCGGACCATGGTGTGCTGTATCATGCTGGCTACCATGAGCGATAAGTTCAGTCGCAGATTCGAGACGGCTCAGCCAAAGGACATGCTTCAAGTGTTGGAGGATGCCTTTGGCACACCCGATGACGTAGAGAGGCACAAGACTAGTTGTGCCATCTTCAACGCCAAAATGCAGGATGGTGCCTCTGTCACTAATCATGTATTGTACATGATCGAGCTGATGGAACGATTGAGCAAGCTCAGTTTTTTCCTGCATGAGCAGCTTGGGAAAGATGCAATACTGAACTCGCTGCCCAAGTCTTATCTCCCATTCCTCACTCATTATAGAATGACAAAGCCTGAAGTAAACTACCATGGGTTACTGGGGTTGCTTCAGAACTTTGAGAAGGATCACCAACTCCTCAAGGAGTCGGTGAACTCAGTGGGAGGTTCGTCTTCTGGTTCTCGACCCTTTGAAAAAGGAAAAAAGAATAAGAAGAAGAAAGTGAAGAAGGTGCAAGTTCAGGCTGGGACATCAGTGTAGAGCCAGACCAAAAAGATCAAGCCTGATAAGAGTCTATTCTACTGGCATGCACCCTAGATTAGATAGTGTATCAGATATCTACTTATGGCATTGGAGGCTAGGTCATATAAACAAGAACAGAATAAATAGGTTGACTCAAGAGGAAATCCTCGAAGTCAGTGATTGTGAATCACTTCCAACCTGTGAGTTCAGTCTTCTTGATAAAATGACCAAGTCACCTTTTACTAGAAAAGGTGAGAGAGCTACTGAGCTCTTGGGCCTAGTACATACTGATGTTTGTAGGCCCATGAGCACCAGTGCTAGAGGTGGATATTTCTACTTTATAACTTTTACGGATGACCTATCCCGATATGGATATGTCTATCTGATGAAACATAAGTCGGATTCATTTGAAATGTTCAAACAATTTTGAAGTGAAGTAGAAAAAAAAACTGGAAAGAGTATTAAAACTCTTCGATCTGATCGAGGAGGAGAATACCTTTTTAGTGAATTTCTCACATATCTAGGAGAGAATGGGATTCTCTCCCAATGGACTCCTCCAGGAACACCACAGCATAATGGTGTGTCTGAAAGGAGAAATCGGACTCTGTTAGACATGGTCGATCCATGATGGATTTTGCTAGCTTGCCGATATCCTTCTGGGGATATGCACTCGAATCGGCCTGTCATCTGTTAAATAGGGTTCCAAGAAAGTCTGTAATTAAGACTCCATATGAGATATGGACAGGACGTAAGCCAGTACTTTCACACCTTAGGGTCTGGGGGTGCCCGACCTATGTCAAATGATTAGTCACAGACAAACTTGGACCTAGGTCTGACAAATGCTCATTCATAGGGTACCCCAAAGAGATAAAAGGATATTTTTTCTACCATGCTAATGAACAAAAGGTGTTCGTCAGCCTTAAGGCAATCTTTTTAGAAAAGGAGTTCCTTGGTGAAGGAACCGTTGCCTCTAAGGTTGAACTTGATGAAGTTCAACAGGTAGAAGGACCGACACCAACAGCTGAACCTGAGTCTGATATGATTAGATCATATTCGGAGCCCAATGTACCTGCACCATTAAGACGATCCAGTAGAGTACCATATCAGTCGGACAAATACTATGATTTCTTGATCCGAGACGATGATCCCATCGAACTTGATAAGAATAATGAGGATCTGATCACCTATATGGATGCAATACAGAGACCTGATTTCGAGAAATGGCTTGAAGCCATGAAATTCGAAATTGAGTCCATGAAGGTCAACGATGTATGGACATTGGTTGATCCACCTGAAGGGATTAAACCCATTGGGTGTAAATGGGTCTTCAAAAGGAAGAGGGGGTAGATGAAAAGGTGGAGACCTATAAAGCCCGTCTGGTCGCCAAGGGGTATCGTCAACGTTATGGTATTGACTATGACGAGACATTTTTGTTGGGAATAGTGTCCCAAAGCCTATCGTCAGTCTGTTGACAGTTGTGCTCCTTTTGTATTAGTACATGAATTATAAATAAATAAAAGTTATTTTGGTATTTTTTCATCACAAATGTTTCATCTTCTAATGAACTCCTGTGTTGTGGTGAAGTCCTTAGGACTATTTAGACTCGACAAAGGAGGATTTGTCGCTTAGTCCTTAAACATGTTCGCGACCAAATGATACATTGTTACCAAGGATGACAACGTTTATCGAGCATAGGTCGTTGTGTGCCATATAGATTGGTTGTCCTCATAACTAAAGAGTGTGGAGATATTGGTATGGCATACAGGTGAGATGTAATGGTACATCTGCACTGAACGTGACCAACTCCGGAGCTATTTCTGCTGTCAAGATTTGCTCCGATGGGATATGCGTATAAATGTCCATCCGACCTGAGACCGCCACGGTGACTTGCAAGCAACTCACTGCACTTAGGCACTGGACTACCTAAATTTCTAATTCAATGATGGAAGGCTGCTGGGTGTAGTCAAGTACTTGACTTGTCGGTGCGTGTGTCAAGATGGGATTGACCACTCCAGTTTAGGAGCTGTGTATAGTCGTGTTTCAATTTAGCAAAATTTTGGCCAGGGTAGTCCTAGTGAGGTGTCACAGGACTAATTGAGTTGAGCACGATTTGGATGATATCATCAGGGTTGACAGTTTAACCCTGAGTCATCCTAAACACAGGGGTCAAAAGGGATGAATTATATAGTAACCATATTCATGTAGGTTCTGAATGTTGCAATTATGATTATTCGACCTATCCGATCATCGGGTACCATTGCTAGATGGTCACTTCGATTAGTACAGGAATTGGTTCCTGTGCTACCGGCTTAGGTTCGAACCTGCGGGGTCACACACATTAGTGGTTCCTTTCTGATCTGATGGCTGATTATGAGTCTTATCTATCTGGGACTCTATGATTGAGAATTAGGATTCTCTGATCATGAGTTCCACACATTTTGGGTATCGGGGTCAAAATTTTGAATTTCAAATTTTGAATTTGAAATTTGAACTCTTTGATCAGGGTTTCATATCGATGGTCTCTGATGCCTGATTGCCCATCAGATTTGGACTCAATATTTATGAGAGGTTTAATTAGTGATTTAATTGCTAATTAACTCAATTTGATTGAGTAATTATTTTTCGATCAAGTCCAATTGAATTGGATTCAGTTTGGATTGACCCGATTAGGTTAAATGTTGACCTAATCGTTAAGGTGGTTTAGTCCCTGATTTGATCAGGGGTTAGGTTTAGTTAATTATTGATTTGATTAGGATTTTATTGAACCTAATTAAGCCTAATTATATTATGTTTAATCTGGTCTAATTATGCTTAACCTATTTTAAACTAGGTTGGCTCAATTTGAATCAAACCACCTTGTTTTAAATTCCCTGCGACACCCAACTTCCTTGCACCCATTTGAATTCACGAGAAGAAACTTCTCGTGAAATTTTTCTCACACAAAACCCTTCCCCACGCCCTCATTTGTGTACCATATGGATGGATAAAATAATTAGTTAGCCATTCAAATTCAAAGCATGTTTGAATTTGAATGGATAACTTATCACTTGCCCCTTCATCCTTATCCATTTTGTGCGCCACATTACTTACACGAGAAAAGGTTTCTCATAAAACATTTTCTACACACAAAGAGCCACACCCCTTCTCTTCTCACGCCCAAAAGGATAGGGATAAGTTGGTTTTCGTTTGAATTCAAATTTGATTTGAATTCAAATGTGCAACCACTTATCTTTATCCTCTCACGCGGATAAGACACGTTCGACGTTGTTTTAAAAAAAGGAGAAAGGTGGGACGTGCGTAAAAATTTTAGGAGAGAAACTTTGGGGCATGAGGAAGGCTTGTGTGTGAGGTGAAGGTCCAAAACTTTCCGAGAGAAAAAGAAAGAAAAGAGAGAAAATTGGGCGCAGGGTTTTTGGTGTGTACCCTAGGGTTTCTACCTAGGGTTCGGGAAGTGAGATTGGTGTGCCACGAGTGTCGTGAGTCCACCAAATTTTAGAGAGAGATCCATCAGCCTCTCAAGCAACTATGCAAATGATCCAGAGCATCCGAGAAGTCAGCACACATCGATCGAAGGAGTTCAATCAACATCTGCCATCAAAGGGTGAAATCACAAACTAGCATTCGTGAGGAGATGATCAGAAGGGAGCTTCGTGTGGATGATTCACAGAAGCCAGATATTTATATGGCTGTGACGTGATGATCAGAGCCCCCCGACGGTGATCAGATTGCGGTGATCGACTACCCGCAAAAGGTGATGTGTTCTGAACATAGTACTGTAAAATGTTTACTGATTCAAATTTGAATTTCAAATTTAAATGCATGCTGTTGTATCATATTTAGATCCTAGTATATGGTTTATTAGTATTAATTAATGAGATTAATTAATAATTTTGCTGTAAAATAGTAATTTTAAAAAAGTTTTAAAATTACCATTTTGCCCCTGCACTAAATTTTCGCTACAAATGGTATCAGAGCAAGGTTCTAGAATATGATATACATATGCATGCATAGATTAAGGTGTAAACTATAAGTTTAAATTTGAAATTCAAAATTCAAAATTCAAAATTCAAAAAATTTAAAATTTAAAATTTGAAATTTGTTAGAAGTTTCAAATTTGAAATTCAAAATTTGAAATTTAAAATTTCATTGAAATCTCAAATTTGAAATTTGAAATTTGAAATTCAAAATTTGAAATTTAAAATTCAAAATTCAAAATTTAAAATTCAAAGATTGAAAATTCAAAATTTGAAATTTGGTTGAAATCTCAAATTTGAAATTTAAAATTTGAAATTTGAAATTCAAAATTTAAATTTTGAAATTGGTATATTTAGATATACTTGATCTAAGTAGCAAGTAATCTAATTGGGTTGGTTGCCATGGCTGTCTGGTCATAGGAGAAAAGTAGGGTTTAAAGGCCCTCTCTTCCCATTCGATGGGGTCTCCTATGGCGGTAGGGGTGCCGATGCAATTATATTCCATGCCGATGAAGCAGTGAAAGGACTTAATTAAGAAGTTTATCATGAATGTGTTAGATTAGATCTAAAAAAAAATTTATGATTTATTTTGAGTTATTTTCTGTTATGAAATGAGCAATAGAATTGTTGTTTATGAAATGTGCTGACTCGTTTGTGAAATGAGTCAACACATTTGGTGAACAGAAAATAAAATCTTTCAAAATTTGAAAATTATTTTCGAAATGCCAAACCCTGACCCATCAGCCCAAGTACTTAATTAAAAGAATTAAGTGTTGTCTAGTAGGTCTAGAATTGTGAATTAAGACCTAAGACAATTGCATAAACTTATGGGTCAATGGGTTAGATGAATTAGGTCCATAATTGGGTTAGACCTAAGGTTAGCTTAAAAAATAGACTAAATGGAGTAATTGGTCAAATATAATCAAAAGTTGAATTAGATTAGGTCAAGGATACTCTAGACTCAACTTCAATAGTTGTAGTTGAATGGGTCCATGTCTTTAACTAGACCAAGATGGACTTAATTCATGGCTACGCGGTGGAGCCCTATTTACTAAGTTGATCAAAATTAAAACTAATGAACCGGTTGGTGTCTAAGGTAAGTTCGGCAGTTTTGACCAGTGGTTCTTAAGCGGGAGCTACTCGCATTGATTCGATCATTGATGAGTTAATGGCAAATCTCCACCACTGATCTCACTTACCTGGCCAATCTGGTAAGTTAGATTTTGATTAGATCACTTGGTGATTAGAGCTCACCCATGTCATTAGGTAAATTAGTGTGACTGATTTAGGTGCTCCTAATGCCAGCTTTAATTAAATCTTTTTTTAATCTGACTTGGTGAAGTCAGTGGGAGGATTGAAATTGGCTGGATGATTTCTTCTCTACTATTCTTTAATAAAATTCTCAAAATTATTAGGTCCCTAAAATGATTAAGTTATAATGATAACTAAGTCATAGCCTCCCATTAAGTGAATGATAATGAGTCCATTAGTTCAATGATCATTGGAGGCCCAAAGGCCTGGTGCTCATTGGCTAATGGAATTATTATTCATAATATGATAATTTGATTGAGTCTTTCTGATGGTGGTTAGGTTGGCCGGCCAAAGTCGGGCCTGATCATTTATTGGTTCGATTCACTAAATTAAGTCATGTTAATGGTTGGACCTAACCAGATCTTTTCAGTGGAGGCCAAAGCCTACTGATTAGGTTCTGGGGCAAAATCAATTACTAGAAGTTGTTTAGAGAAACAACTGGTTAAGAACCTACCCATAGATGCACATGGGTTGACCAACCAAAGTTGGGCTCGTGTGTAGTCTGTGTAGATTCTAGTACCCATTAAGGAATTAAAGTAATTCCTCAAATTGGAGGATGAGGCTACCAGTTCGTAAAAATATTGGGAAAAATTTTAGACTAAAGTCCAAGTCTTTAGTATTAATTTATGTACTAATAGAGGTCTCGTTTTCCTTTATGCAGCTATGGCCACTACCATGTCGCTCCAGTCATTATTAGATAATGACAAGCTCATGGGACCCAATTTCGATAGCTGGTATCAAAAATTGAAGATCGTCCTTGAGCATGAGCGGATCCTTTATGTAGTAACGGATCCAGCACCTGAGGAGCCAGCTCTGAACGCTAGTAAGGCGATTCGAGACACTTACTTGAAGTGGCTCAATGACCGCACCACCGTTCGATGTATTATGCTGGCAGCAATGAATGACGAGTTCAGCCGAAGGTTTGAGAACGCCCAGCCACAAGAGATGCTTCAAATGTTGAATGACTCCTTTGGCACGCCTGATGATGTTGAAAGGCACAAAACTAGTTATGCCATTTTCAATGCTCGGATGAGGGATGGGGCCTCAGTCACTGATCATGTACTGTACATGATCGAGATGATTGAGCGCCTAAGCAAATTGGGCTTTCCTCTGCACGAGCAGCTCGGTAAGGATGCGATCCTTAATTCCTTGCCCAAGTCCTTCCTCCCATTCCTTACTCATTTTCGAATGACAAAGCCTGCACGGATTGTTGAGGTTGCTGCAGAACTTTGAGAAGGATTACCAACTCCATAAGGAGTCGGTGAATGTAGTGGGAGGGTCTTCTTCTCGTTGTCAACCCTTTAGAAAGGGGAAGAAGAACAAGAAGAAGAAAAATAAGAAGGTGCAATCTCATGCTGGGACAGTAGCACAGGGTCAGACCAAGAAGCGCAAGCACGACCAGAGCCTGGCAGAGTGCTTCTTTTGCAAGAAGCATGGGCATTGGAAGAGGAACTGTCCTCAATACATTGCCTCCCTAGACCCAAACAAGCCAAAGAAGAAGCAAGGTAATTATATGATAACTCCTTGCAACTTTTTGATTTGTGATACTACTGCCTGGGTATTGGATACCGGAAGCCCTTATCATATTTGTAATTCGATGCAGGGTCTGCAGGTCAGTAGGAGATTTGATGAAGGCGAGAGGTTCCTGAACGTTGGAGATGGAAGCAAAGTTCCAGTTCTAGCTTTAGGAATCATGAGTCTTGTAATCAATTCTCGTAATGTAATTCTGAGTGAATGTCACTATTGTCCAAGTTTTTTATTAAATATTATTTCTGTAGGCCTTTTGGCCATGTACGGTTATGATTTTTTAATAAAAAAAAATATTTACAATATCATTTTGAATGGTGTTACAATATTTGTTGGATAATTAAATAATAGAATTTACTTACTATCACAGCCTGTTAATGTGGTTCAAAACTTCGGTAAATGCTCTAGAATAGATAATGTGTCAGAAGTCTACCTTTGGCACTGTAGGCTAGGTCATATCAATAAGAACAGGATAAACAGGTTGGCTCAAGAAGGAATTCTTGAAGTTAGTGATTGTGAATCACTTCCAACCTGTGAGTCCTGTCTTCTTGGGAAGATGACCAAGTCACCTTTTACTGAAAAAGGTGAGCGAGCCAGTGAACTCTTAGATCTGGTACATTCTGATGTATGTGGACCCATGAGCTCAAGTGCAAGAGGTGGATTTTTCTACTTCATAACCTTCACAGACGACCTATCTAGGTATGGGTATGTCTATTTAATGAAGCATAAGTCGGAATCATTTGAAATGTTCAAACTATTCCGAAATGAGGTAGAAAAACAAACTGAGAAGTGTATTAAAACTCTTTGATCTGATCGAGGAGGTGAATACCTTTCCAATGAGTTTTTAACATATCTAGGGGAGAATGGGATTCTCTCTCAGTGGACTCCTCCTGGAGCACCACAGCATAATGGTGTGTCTGAAAGGAGGAATCGGACCCTGTTAGACATGGTTCGATCCATCATGGGGTTTGCTGGTCTGCCGATCTTCCTCTGGGGATATGCGCTCGAATCGGCTTGTTACCTTCTAAATAGAGTTTTGAGTAAGTCTGTAGCCAAAACACCATATGAGATATGTATAGGACGTAAGCCAGTACTCTCGCACCTTAGGGTTTGGGGGTGTCTGGCTTATGTTAAACGTTTAATTACAGACAAGCTTGGACCTAGGTCTGACAAGTGTAATTTTATTGGGTACCCAAAAGAGACCAAAGGATATTATTTCTACCTTGCTGATGAGCAAAAGGTGTTTGTCAGCCTTAAGATAATTTTTTTAGAAAAGGAGTTCCTTAGTGAAAAAATTGTTGCCTCTAAGGTCGAACTTGACGAAGTTCGACAGGTGGAAAAATCGACACATGTTACTGAACCTGAACCGGATTTGATTAGATCAGATCCGGAGCCCATTGATTATGCACCCTTAAGGCGGTCTGGTAGAGTACCACATCAACCAGACAGATACTATGGTTTCTTGGTCCGGGATGGTGATCCTGTCGAACTTGATGAAAATGATGAGGATCCGATCACCTACATGGATGCAATGCAGAGACTTGACTCTGATAAATGGCTAGAGACCATGAAATCCGAAATGGAATCCATGAGGGTCAACAATGTGTGGACATTGGTTGACCCACCCGAAGGAGTAAAACCCATAGGGTGTAAGTGGGTCTTCAAAAGGAAGAGGGGCACAGACGGAAAGGTGGAGACCTATAAAGCCCGTCTGGTTGCCAAGGGATATCGTCAACATTATGGTATAGACTATGACGAGACGTTTTCTCTTGTGGCAATGCTCAAATCCATTCAGATTATACTTGCGATAGCTGCCCATCTGGACTATAAAATCTGGCAGATGGATGTGAAGACAGCTTTCCTAAACGGAGAGCTGGACGAAGAGGTGTATATGATACAACCTGAAGGGTTCACATCCACAGATGAGTCTAAGGTGTGCAAGCTACAGAGGTCCATTTATGGACTTAAGCAGGCATCTCGGAGTTGGAACATACGTTTTGATAGGACGATCAAAACGTATGGCTTCGTTAAGAACAGAGAAGAGCCCTGCATTTATAAGTGGGCTAATGGTCCAGTAGTAGTATTTCTTGTATTGTATGTGGATGCCATTCTCTTAATCGGGAATGATGTCCCTGCATTACAGGGAATAAAGATTTGGCTATCGTCACAGTTCTCCATGAAGAATCTGGGAGAAGCTTCCTACATCCTAGGGATGAGGATCTATAGGGATAGATCCAAAAAGTTGCTTGGCTTATCCCAGTCCACGTACATTGATACTATGCTGAAAAGGTTCAGCATGAAAAATTCTAAGAAAGGCTATCTACCGATAGGCCATGGAATTTCTCTCTCGAAGAGGGATTGTCCGACAACACCTCAAGAGAGAGAGCGTATGGATAGGATTCCATATGCTTCAGCAGTGAGATCTATCATGTATGCCATGACATGTACACGACCAGATGTGGCATACTCATTAGGGGTAGTGAGTAGATACCAATCTGATCCAGGAGAGAATCACTGGAAGGTTGTTAAAACCATCCTAAAGTATTTAAGAAATCTAAGGACCAGTGGCTTATGTATGGTGAATCGGACTTGAGACTTATAGGGTTTACAGACTCTAGTTTCCAGTCTGATCACGATGATAGCAAGAGTGTGTCAGGATTTATTTTTACCCTTAATGGTGGGGCTGTCTGCTGGAAGAGTTTCAAGCAGCACACTGTGGCTGATTCAGTATGCGAGGTGGAGTATATTGCTACATCAGATGCTGCCAAAGAAACGGTGTGGCTGAGGAAATTCATCACCGAGCTTGGAGTAGCACCCTCCCTTATTGGTCCAGTTCTGCTCTACTGCGACAGCTCTGGAGCCATTGCTCAGGCGAAGGAACCAAAGGCACACCAGCGGACGAAGCATATTCTGCACCGCTACCATCTCATCCGGGAGATCGTGTATCAAGGTGACGTCGACCTTCAGAAGATCAATGG
This sequence comes from Elaeis guineensis, assembly GCF_000442705.2. Taxonomy (NCBI): domain Eukaryota; kingdom Viridiplantae; phylum Streptophyta; class Magnoliopsida; order Arecales; family Arecaceae; genus Elaeis; species Elaeis guineensis. The sequence goes on from NC_026005.2 coordinate 41,244,502, forward strand.
GAAGGAGAACCTGGCTGACCCATTCACTAAAGCCATTGCGGTGAAGGAGTTCAACGACTACAAGTCGAAGATGGGTATTAGATACTGCACCGATAGGCTTTAGGCCAAGTGAGAGATTGTTGGGAATAGTGTCCCAAAGTCAATCGTCAGCCTGTTGACGGTTGTGCTCCTTTTGTATTAGTACATAAATTATAAATAAATAAAAGTTATTTTGGTTGTGCTCTTTTTGTATTAGTACATGAATTATAAATAAATAAAAGTTATTTTGGTATTTTTTTATCACAAATGTTTCATCTTCTAATGAACTCCTGTGTTGTGGTGAAGTCCTTAGGACTATTTAGACTCGACAAAGGAGGATTTGTCGCTTAGTCCTTAAACATGTTCGCGACCAAATGATACGTTGTTACCAAGGACGACAACGTTTATCGAGCATAGGTCGTTGTGTGCCATATGGGTTGGTTGTCCTCATAACCAAAGAGTGTGGAGACACTGGTATGGCATACAGGTGAGATGTAATGGTACGTCTGCACTGAACGTGACCAACTCTGAAGCTATTTCTGCTGTCAAGATTTGCTCCGATGGGATATGGGTATAAATATCCCTCCGACCTGAGACCGCCACGATGACTTGCAAGCAACTCACTGCACTTAGGCACTGGACTACCTGAATTTCTAATTTAATGACGGAAGGCTGCTGGGTGTAGTCAAGTACTTGACTTGTCGGTGCGTGTGTCAAGATGGGATTGACCACTCCAGTTTAGGAGCTGTGTACAGTCGTGTTTCAATTTAGCAAAACCTTGGCCAGGGTAGTCCTAGCGAGGAGTCACAGGACTAATTGAGTTGAGCACGATTCGGATGATATCATCAGGGTTGACAGTTTAACCCCGAGTCATCCTAAACATAGGGGTCAAAAGGGATGAATTATACGGTAACCATATTCACGTAGGTTCTGAATATTACGATTGTGATTATTCGACCTATCCAATCGTCGGGTACCATTGCTAGATGGTCACTTCGATTAGTACAGGAATTGGTTCCTATGCTACCGGCTTAGGTTCGAACCTACGGGGTCACACACATTAGTGGTTCCTTTCTGATCTGATGGCTGATTATGAGTCTTATCTATCTGGAACTCTATGATTGAGAATTAGGATTCTCTGATCATGAGTTCCACACATTTTGGGTACCGGGGTCAAAATTTTGAATTTCAAATTTTGAATTTGAAATTTGAACTCTTTGATCAGGGTTTCATATCGATGGTCTCTGATGCCTGATTGCCCATCAGATTTGGACTCAATATTTATGAAAAGTTTAATTAGTGATTTAATTGCTAATTAACTCAATTTGATTGAGTAATTATTTTTGGATCAAGTCCAATTGAATTGGATTCAGTTTGGATTGACCCGATTAGGTTAAATGTTGACCTAATCGCTAAGGTGGTTTAGTCCCTGATTTGATCAGGGGTTAGGTTTAGTTAATTCCTGATTTGATTAGAATTTTATTGAGCCTAATTAAGCCTAATTATGTTGTGTTAATCTGATCTAATTGTGCTTAACCTATTTTAAACTAGGTTGGCTCAATTTGAATCAAACCACCTTGTTTTAAATTCCCTGCGACACCCAACTTCCTTGCACCCATTTGAATTCACGAGAAGAAACTTCTCATGAAATTTTTCTCATGCAAAACCCTTCCCCACACCCTCATTTGTGCACCATATGGATGGATAAAATAATTAGTTAGCCATTCAAATTCAAAGCATGTTTGAATTTGAATGGATAACTTATCACTTGCCCCTTCATCCTTATCCATTTTGTGCGCCACATTACTTACACGAGAAAAGGTTTCTCGTGAAACATTTTCCATGCACAAAGAGCCACACCCCTTCTCTTCTCATGCCCAAAAGGATAGGGATAAGTTGGTTTTTGTTTGAATTCAAATTTGATTTGAATTCAAATGTGCAACCACTTATCTTTATCCTCTCACGCGGATAAGATACGTTCGACGTTGTTTTAAAAAGAGGAGAAAGGTGGGACGTGCGTAGAAATTTTAGGAGAGAAACTTTGGGGTGTGAGGAAGGCTTGTGTGTGAGGTAACCCATATGTCGTGTTGAACTGTCATGTGCCGGACTTCTTTCATTTTTATCCTGCATGATGTAGGTGTTGTTCGAAGATTCCTTGTTCATCTGTGTATTAGGTCGTCATTGCCGAGTTTCTGGTTCGACGTTGATGCTGCTTGGAGGTTCCTGGTTATCGCCGTGTCAGTTTGCCTTTCATTTGCGACCGTAGATCTTACTTTCTCTTCCTCCTTCTTCATAGAGATGAGGTCCTTTATGCTTTTAATGTAGTTCGGCCTTCGATTTTCGTTGGGGTAGGGAGCCGCGGTGGCATAGAGGGGTCGTCGCGAAAGTTTTCTTTTTCTTACCGGGTCTCGAACGGCTGGACCTTAGTCGGCGTCGCGATGAGGTTCTTCCCCTATTTTTGATGTGGTCGGTTTCAGCTCAGGTTAGGATGAGGTTCTCTTTCTGTTCCTAACAGGGCTGTGGGGGCGCATATGGGCGCTGTATGACCTCTCCTCCCACCCGATCTGAGTGTAACCGTGCCTTCGACTTTGCTCATGTTAGGGCAAGGTCCTCCTCCTATCCCTAACATGGCTGTGGGGGTGCATGTGGGCGCTGCAGGGCCTCTCCCTCCATCTGGTCTAAGAAGAACCGGGCCTTCGGCTTTGCTCATATTAGGACGAGATTCTCCTCCTGTCCCTAACATGGCTGTGGGGGCGCATGTGGGCACTGTTTGGCCTCTCCCCCCATCCGGTCTAAGAGAAATCGAGCCTTCGACTTTGCTCATGTTAGGGTGAGGTTTTCCTCCTGTCCCTAACATGACTGTGGGGGCACATATGGGCATTGTTTGGCCTCTCCCCCCATCCGGTCTAAGAGGAATCGGGCCTTCGACTTTGCTCATGTTAGGGCAAGGTTTTCCTCCTGTCCCTAACATGGCTGTGGGGGCACGTGAGGGCATTGCAGGGCCTCTCCCCCCATCCGGTCTAAGGAGAACCGGGCCTTTGACTTTGCCCACATTAGGGTTTGTTTTTGTTGCCTGAGGGGGTCCTCCCTTGTCGTTACAAGTCCGTGCCAAAAAGGAAAAGATGTGTAGATCTGGAAGGAATCTTGATTTAAAATAGAGTCGTTCGTTATACATTTATAAGTTTTCAAATCCTAGCGCTGGAGAAGGTCTGCTCCCTGTCGAGGTCCTCCAGAGATGGAGTTGATGATCCCAATTGGAGGCCGATCTCTGGGCTGCTCTTCCCTCTTTGGTGGCTCAGGCTGCGGCAGGGCCCTTGGCCGATCTTCTCTACCCTCAGGCCGGCGTCGAATGAATCTGTCGAGCCGACCTCGTCGGATGAGCTCCTTGATCTCATCTCGGAGCTGGATACATTCCTTCGTGTCGTGGCCGTGGTCACGATGGTAGAGGCAGAACTTATTCAGATTGCGCTTCCCGGGGTGCGTGCGCATCCACTCTGGCCTAGGGAGCTGCTCTCTGACCTCCATCAGCACCTGAGTTTTCGATGCATTGAGGGGGCATAGTTGTGGAATCTTTCTGGGGGAGAACCCCGTCGAGCCCGACGATCCGGGCTTCCCTGCCTGCATACCCGGGGAGGAGTCTGGACACGCTTGTGCCCGGGAGGAGTTCGAGAACGTGGCCGAGCTTCTCTTGCCATTTTTTCGACTGCGGGCTTACTCGAGTCTCCCGCCTGCCGCTCTCTCACGGTCTCCTCATCCTTCATTTTGAAGGCTTCTTCTGCTCGAGCATACCCTTCAGCCCGAGCCAATAGATAAGCAAAATCCCTGGGGTACTTCTTTTCCAGGGAGAACAAAAGGTCGTTCTTCTGAAGGCCGCCCTTCAGAGCGGCCATCGCTACCGACTAGTCCAAGTTCCGGACCTCCAGTGCGGCGACATTGAAACGGTTGATGTAGGCCCGAATGGACTCCCCCTCCCTCTGCTTGATGTTGATGAGGGACTCCGAACCCTTCCGAGGGCACTGGCTGCTAACGAAATGAGCCACAAACTGGTGGCACATCTGATCAAAGAAAAAGATGGTACCCGACTTCAGCACCGAGTACCAGTTTCTCATCGCGCCCTTCAAGGTGGATGGGAAGGCTCGGCACAGGATGGCGTCGGGCATGCCATGAAGCAACATCATTGTCTGGAAGGCCTCTAGGTGGTCAACCGGGTCCGAAGTCCCATCATAGCTTTCGAATTGAGGGAGTTTGAAGTTCGGCAGGATCGGTTCCTGCATAATCATTTGAGAAAAGGGAGGGTCAGTACAAATGTCCTCACCATATGCGGGGGTAGCGTGGCGGAGCTCTTCGATCCACCTGTTCATCTCCTGGAGCCTTCGGTCCAGGGAATCCTCTCGACTATGGGTCTCGAGGGTCTTCTGGCAGAATGGAGGTAGAGATCTTTCAGGGGTGGAATCGTTATCCGACTGAGGGCTCTCCACCCTCGGATTCATCTTTCAAGGAAAGATGGGGTGGCTGGCCCAAGTGGCCTATCCCACCACCGGATTTTGGGGTTCCGGTGATGCTCTTTCCAGTCGCACTGATGCCTGCGGCTGCTACTGCTGTTGCATGGCCTGCACAGCTTCAGTGAGGCCTCTGACCTGCTGCACCAGTAGGTCAAACTGCTCCGTGCCAACCACCATCGCCGGAGGAGGAGGAGGTTGGAAAACTGGAAGTGAGGTTGGAGCCAGAGATCTGGTCGCGGAGGCTGTGGATCGTCGTGTGGATGCTTTGCGGGGAGGCATCGGGCAAAGACCTAGTGGGGGAAGGAGGAGTGGATGTCGGAAAAGATGACCCGAGGTGATCCCGTTGAGCACTCCTTTAAGAACAAGGGTACTGTGTAGACACACCCCTTCCTCTAGCGCCAATCCTGTTGGTGCAAATATCCCCCTACACCGGATAAGCTAGAGTCGAGGGAGCCGCGGTCGCCGTCGGGACCTGCAAAACAAGTCTAAACCAGAGGTGGGGTTGCTCCGACAAGATCCTCCGACGCTCAAGTCAGTTCTCTGCCTCAACAAAAATGGAGTGCTCGAACAAAAATTTTAGCAGAATTTTTGGGTAAGAAATGAGAGCTTAGAGAGTAACGTATCTGGGGTCCTCCTTTTTATAGGCGGGGGGAGCAACAGACTGATAGCGATGTTTGTAACCGTCTGACAGTGGGCTGCCCGGGGTCAGGAGGAGTTTGTTGCAAAGAGTAGTGGGGTGGAATCGTGGCTATCACCGGGACATGACACGTGGAGTCTGTTGCGGGGAGTGGAGCAACGTCCGTTGTCGCGGCTTGCCAGAGGGTGGAGGAACCATGCGGTATCCATCGCAGAAAGTGGAGCAGGATCGTGGCCATTATTATGGTCTGCCAGGGAGTGATGGAGCCGTGCGGAATCCATCGCAGGAAGTGGAGCAGGATTGTGGCCATTATTGTGGTCTGTCAGGGAGTGATGGAACCGTGCGAAATCCGTCACAGGAAGTGGAGCAGGATCGTGGCCGTTACTGTGGCCTGCCAGGGAGTCCAGGCCTATCGGTCGAAGTTTGATTGGAGTCTGATCTCCGTAGAAGCCCGGATGGGGATCATTTGTCAAGGAGTCTCGATCAAGGCCACTCGTGGTAGGAACTTGAAGTAGTTCATTTGCAGCGGTAACTTGGAGTGGGTCGCTTGCAACAGGAGCTCAAAGTCTAACTCCCGTAGGAGTCCGGACGAAGTCTTTCTGCAGTCAAAGTCGGAGATAAAGTCCGACTCTCGTAGGAGTCCGGACGAAGCCTACCCGTGATTGAAGTCGTGGGCAGAGTCTGGCTCTCATAGGAGTCCAGACGAAGTCTGCCTGCGGTCGGAATTAGGGATGAGGCCCGGCTCCCGTAGGAGTCCGGACGAGGTCTTCCTGCAGCCAGAGTCAGGGATGAGATCCGGCTCCCATAGGAGTCTGTACGAAGCCTTCCTGCAGCCAGAGTCGGGGGCGAGGTCCGGCTCCCGTAGGAGTCCGGGCGAAGTCTACCTGTAATTGAAGTCATGGGCGGAGTCCGGCTCCCGTAGGAGTCCGGACGAAGTCTGCCTGCGGCCGGAGTTGGGGACGAGAACCGGCTCCCATAGGAGTCCGGACGAAGCCTTCCTGCAGCTGGAGTCGGGGGCGAGGTCCGACTCCCGTAGGAGTCCGGGCGAAGTCTACCTGCAATTGGAGTTGGAGGCGAAGTCCGGCTCCCGTAGGAGTCCTGGCGAAGTCTACCTGTAATTGAAGTCGTGGGCGGAGTCTGGCTCCCGTAGGAGTTTGGACGAAGTTTGCCTTCGGCCGAAGTTGGGGATGAGATCCGGCTCCCGTAGGAGTCTGGACGAAGCCTTCTTGTGACCGGAGTTAGGGACGAGGCCCGGCTCCCGTAGGAGTCCGGATGAGGTGTTCCTGCAGTCGGAGTCAGAGATGAGATCCGACTTCCATAGGAGTCCGGATGAAGTCTACCTGCAATTGGAGTTGGGGGCGAAGTCCGGCTCCCATAGGAGTCCGTCCGTCGCGAAGAATCCGGCCGATGCTGGTGGGGACTTATCCGTCAGCAAAACTTGGGAGTTGCAGAGGCTCGACCGCTTGGGAGGTTTGAAGAGACATCGTTGGAGGTCGGAAGTCGGTTAATCCTGTTACAAACTTCGACTGGGAGGTATTTTATACCCAACAGGCTCCACCTGGAATACCTCAACTCAACGGGATTTCAGAACGGAGAAATCGGATCCTATTAGATATGGTCCATTCCATGATGAGCTTCACAGACCTCTCTGAATTTCTTTTGGGACATTATCTCATGACAGCAATTTATGTAATGAATAGGGTTTCCTTTAAAACAGTTCCTATCACATCGTATGAGATATGAAATGGTAAGAAACCAAGTCTGAATCATCTCAGAATTTGGGATTGTCCGGTTCATGTCAAGAGACAGCAGACGGACAAGTTAGAGTTTAGGTCTTTTAGAGCTTGGTTCATAGGATATCCTAAAGAGTCATTAGGATACTATTTTTATATTTCAAAAGACCACAATGTGATTGTGAGTCAAAATGCTATTTTTCTTGAAAAATAGTTTATTCAAGATGGTGGCATTAGAAGAATAATTAAGCTCAAGAAGAATGTCTCCCAAGAGCAATGAGCTAAAGAACCTAAGGAACCAAATCAATCAAAACTAGTCCTAACACAATCTCTTCCACCTCGTAGATCGACTAGGGTTTTTCGTCCTCCTGAAAGGTACTTAGATACCATACAAGAGGATGTAGAAAAAATATTTCTCATAAGAAATGGGGTTCATGGTGATGATCCCAAGACCTATGATGAGGCGATATCAGATATCGACTCCAAGAAATGGTTAGAGGCAATGAGATCAGAAATTGACTTGATGCACACAAACCAAGTCTGGACCTTGGTAGATCCACCTGAAGGTATTGTACCTATTGGGTGTAAATGGATCTTTAAGAAAAAGATAGGTGTAGATGTGAATGTAGAGACATTCAAGGCTAGGCTCGTAGCGAAAGGTTATAGTCAGTGCGAAGGTATTGACTATTAGGATACCTTCTCACTCGTAGCCATGCTAAAATCCATCCGCACATTGCTTGCTGTTGTAGCCTATTTTGATTATGAAATATGACAGATGGACGTGAAAACAGCATTCTTAAATGGACATCTTGAGGAAGATATCTATATGGAACAACCACTTGATTTCACATCCAGTGATGATGATCACAAGGTCTGCAAGCTACAAAAGTCCATTTATGGACTTAAGCAAGCATCTCGGAGTTGGAATACTCATTTCAATGATGTGATCAAAATATTTGGTTTCATCAAAAATGAGGAGAAACCATGTGTGTTCAAAAAGGTCAGTGGGAGCGCGGTTGCCTTCCTCATATTGTACGTAGATGACATTCTCCTAATTGAGAATGACATTTCCATGTTGACCTCAGTCAAAGTATGGTTGTCTAAGGAGTTCTCTATGAAAGATCTAGGAGAGGCATCCTTTATACTGGGTATTAAGGTCTATAGAGAAAGATCAAATAGGATGCTCAGACTTTCACAAAAGATGTACATAGAGGAGGTGCTAAAAAGGTTTAGCATGGAAAAATCCAAAAGAGGTTTATTACCTTTTAGACATGGCATTCATCTCTTCAAGAAGATATGCCCTAGCACACCTGAGGAGATTGAACGCATGAGCAAGATCCCTTATGCTTCGGCAATAGGGAGCCTCATGTATGCCATGCTATGTACATAACCTGATATAGCCCATGATGTGAGTGTCACAAGCAGATATCAGTCAAATCCAAGTAAAGAGCACTGGACTTCTATGAAATGTATCCTTAAGTACTTGAGAAGGACTAAGGATATGTTTTTAGTCTTTGGGAATGGAGAACTCCAGATTCAGGGATATACAAACTCAGACTTTATGTCTGATATAGATGATCGAAAGTCGACATCTGAGAGTCTGTTCATTTGCAATGGTGGTGCAGTTAGCTGGAAGAGTTCCAAGCAGACGGTGATTGCTGATTCTACCATGGAGGCAGAGTTATTGCTGCATCGGAAGCTACGAAGGAGGTATTCTGGTACAAAAAGTTTGCCGTAGAGCTTGGAGTGATGTCATCAGATGCCATACCTCTTTATTGTGACAATAATGGTGCCATAGCCCTAGCTAAGGAGCCAAGGTCTCATCAGAAGTCCAAGCACATCGAGCGGCGATTCTATTTGATCCGTGATTACCTCAAAAAGGATTATGTCAAGGTCAAGAGAGTTGACTCCATAAACAATATGGCAAATCCGCTGACTAAGCCATTGGGCCAGCAAAAGATCGAAGCCCACCTTGAGAAGATGGGACTTAGATATGTAGCCAATTGGCATTAGGTCAAGTGAGAGTTTGTAAGATGTGTGCCCTAGATGTCAGATTGGTTGACACATTCTTGTACAAATCTAAGGACAAATTTATAACTTTGACTATAAATTAATAAATAAGTTATTCTTATATCATATTGTGTACATTGTGTCTGTGATACATCCTTTGAGTTAGTAGGAATGTCAATTCATATTTTCAAAAGTTAAAAATTTAAGGCATGAATTTACATAACTAACTCATAAACAGCTCTTAACCATAGGATCATCACGAGGATGGTGATCAATTCGGAAGGTTGGTGTACGATCGCTTTCTTAGGATAGATGTGTCTTGAGTCTATGGTGTGGAGACACCGGAGCAAGAGTACAGGTATTCATTGAGAACGAGAGTACTGAGCGTGACTACCTCGAGCAGTCATAAGGAAGTCTACCTTTTTGTCAATGACTAGCTCGATGCTGCAGTTGTGTGTCTAGTTCTTTGACCTGAGGTACATCGATAGTTCACCTTGAGTATGTTATAGTTTGACTATACCATAACTCAGTCTCCTAGCCATTCGAAATCCTGAGGTGTATGTTGGCTGTAGCATATTCATTATAGGAACTAGGTCGCACCAAGATGGGATCTATCAACCTCGGTAGATGAGAGGAGTAGTCCTATGATGATCGAAAGATTGACCCTTAAGCCCATGGCCATGGCAGAGTGAAATAATGAAAAAAGAGTTTTCTATTGGGGTTTCACATCATACTCGGATCGATCGATTGATTCATATGATTGATGTTGGGTTTGACAAGTTCACCTTAATCCTAATTCAGTAGGGACTCATGATAGAGGAACTCAATCACACAGGTAGCTGCATCGAGAGGTTCGTCTTCAGTTCTGATGAGTTGCCACCACATAGTGCTAGGTGTCATTGGTAGATTTTGAGAGCAATTAGAATGATATTGATGATCGATCATTCTTATTGTCTGTATCAGAAGAGTTTTGATCCATCGAAAAGAGTTTCGATGATGTCGATGATGAGATCATGACATGTCTCATTACCATACGGAATTGAACCTAACTGGATCACACAAATAAGGGTTAGGGTCTGGATGTCATCAATTGGGCTAACCCAATTGATTTGGATAAGATCCAATTAGGTTCAAGGAAATCATGCTAGCACACGATTGAGCCTAACTTTCTCCTCGTATAATCTTTTCTGTCTCTACTGAGCCAAATACGATTTGACTCATCCAGAGAACCTTGGAAAAATTTCTCTCAATCTAAATAAAGCTTGTCCAGCTCAAAAAAGGTTTATCTTAATTCATGAGATGAATTTAAGACAAGCATCTGCTAATTCCTGTCACCTGCCAATTTTATTTTAGGACATTTATCAAAAGTTGATATATGGGTCTTAAATTGAAGGCCACTTGGCAAGAGCTTATTGGAGAATTTTTATGGAGCCAAACCACATCAAATTGGGTGCTATAATCAGATTATGATGCGAGCCCAATTGGATTAAGTGGGCGCCCCAAGTGGATAAGGTTGGAGAGTCTTGATAAGATTGGACTCTTTGGCACCAACCTCTCTTTGTCCTTATCCAGTGTTGGTGCCAATTTTGAGATAGAGGCTTAGGTTTATATCTGATGTGATCAGATGACATCAAGCAACCAATCAAAATTTTTCCAAAATTTATTAGAATTTTTTGATTGGTTGAATAATGTGGCACTGCGCAGCATACAGGGTCTATATAAACCCTTCTGCGCCTAGGGTTTTTGGCTGAAGTTGTTTTATGCAACAAACACAATAGCTGCCATCCCCTCCCTTCTTCTCTATGTTTTCCCTGCTCTCCTATCTCCCCTCTTCATGTCCAAGGAGTTGGACGTTCATCTGGTGCAAGAAAAAGGCATAGTGACGCCTGGAATAGGAAGGCTGCAGGACATCTTCGATAGGCTACTGCTCCAACTTTAGAAGGAGTTCTGAAGTACTTTCAAATCAGATAAAGATCTAATTTTTAGAGTATAGATTCATGAGGAGAAGATGTTCCAGGTCCTACCTAAGTGGATACCGATAGAGGCCAGACGCTTGCATGGCTACATCAGAATCTCGGGCTGTGCTGAGATCATTTACAGGGTAATCAGATTATCCTTAAGGTATGTCTATACTTTTCATACTTTTAAATTTAATTTTAAATTTTAAATATTAGATAATAAAATTAGATCTAATAGATATTAGATTTGAAATAGCGTAAGATAAAATTTTTAAATTATTCCACCTCAGATTTGATGAAATTTGAAAGATCTTACAAAAAAAAAAGATGGTTTTTCCTTCAATTAGGGTATCAAATCCTAGATTAATGCCATTTATGAAGAGTCCAAGTTATGGTGGACTCTTAGTGCAAAACAGGTTTTGCATGCCAGTGTTGGCATGAGCAGAACGAAGAGTCCTTCTGGCATGGAATTAAGATATGTGTGGTATCCCACATCACCATCCATCCTCTGGTGCACATCTCAAAGTATGAGATGGATTTTTTCTAAAAATTTTAGGGTGGAGAAAAATTGAAAATGAGAAGGATGTCTTGTGCATGCGGGATGAAGCATTGCATCTCTCCATGGTTTGGAGAGTCCTTCTCCTAAACAAATATTTTCAAATTGGAATAATTTTTTTGATAATGTTTCACATTTAATAAGCTATTTTTGATGATTTTTTTGGAATTTTTCCAGACCTATCAGATGGTCAAATGGATGTTGGAATCTTCCTTGCATGCACGCACGTGTGGTGATCAGCACTCGCATAAAGAGGTGCACGGCTAGCATCCTTCCATGAGAATTTTATCACCATTTTAGGTTTTCTAAAATTAAAATTGAGTTCTTTATCCACATAAATTTTTATGGATTTTTTTTGATTTGAGAAGGGATGCAAAAATATCCCTTCTCTGGTCATGCATGCAGATGAGGGTGCTGATCGATGTATCATTGATAAGAGTCCTTCTGCTTGAAGAAACTCTTATCTCTAATAATCTGATCAGATAAGCCTCTTGGATGAGGCATGTCCCTCCCTTTTGGCATCTCTCTAGTGGCTATAAAATGGCCGGGATGCTGGGTGTTCGAGGCATTCAGAAAAGGATTCCAATTTCTCTTCATTGTTGTCCTTTCTTTCTTACAACCTATCTTGATTTTAGGACAAGGCTTTGAGATTTAAGACAAAGCCTTATCTAGTCCTAACAAGGGTTGTGAGGGTCTTAAAGAAGGAGAATCAAAAATTTAGAGGAGATTCTGAAAAGGTGGAGTTAGTTTCTTGAAGAAACCTGACCGGTATGAGGCTAGTCGAGTTTTAGGGGCTAGAACTCTTGAAGCAAGGAGAAGAAGGAGCACCATTTTTGGTTCAATTTTTGTGTGGATCACTATTGGAGGGTGGACACTTAGACGCCTCATAAAAATTAAGATTAGTGCTATAGGTATGCTTCTTATCTAAATTTATATTTATTATACTTTGATTATTATAGTCAAGGATTTCTAGGTATTAGGATTTTCGGTGCATCGGATGTTTCGAATGAAAAATTTTAAACACCTAGTCCTTCTGCTGTACCACTGAAACTCAATAGTAGTATCAGAGCCTACATTGATTTATATAATCAAAGGTTAAAATATTATTTTGATTGTGATCAAGCATGGGTTTTTGGTTTGGTTCAAGTCGGATCAAAGGTTGAACCCGATTGAACATCCAAACTCTAGCATGTCTTAAAGATATGTTTTAAATATAAAATACATGATGTATGATAGAATCTTTTTTAGTAGCTTAGTACTCTAATTGGGGTTCATCACTAGACCATTCGGTCATAAGAGCATGTAGGGTTTACAGACCCTCTCTTCCCATTCTATAGGGTACTCTTATGGCATGTAGGGGTGCCACTGTGATGTCCCAAGAACAAGAACCATGAAAAGAGTATTTTGTGTATATACATGTTATTAAAACTTCATGCATATGTGATATACTTGAAATGATTAGTTATAATCATGTTGTGTGATTATGATTTCATATCTTAGAGATATGATTGGATGCTACGATTAGTTCTTATGATTGTTAAGATATAACTATAATAGTGCATCAATATGATTGATTGAATAAGGATGTGCATGAGACCATTAAAGCCCTCATAAAAATCATATTAAGTCATAGTATTGTGAACCAGTAGCTGATCTATTTTTTTGAATCGATTAATCAATTGATGTTTAAGGAGTATTTCAAGTGTGGTGGTTATTTAATTAGTTCTGTTGTTGGTCTGGCTAATTTTATTGGTGTCTAAAAAAAGTAACAGAGAGATCTCCACCAATCTTAATACTTTTTTGATCAATTGAATTAGTTCGAATCTTGAATAAAGGTAGCTCAGTATTTTGAACACTACATATATCTTTTTTTATGTCGAGTCAATATCCTGTCAAAAACCATAATAGGTTTGTTATGATATCCACAAGGTTTGCTATGAAAATTGATGTGAATTTATCTTGGTGCATATTAGATGCTTTACGGTATATTTTAGATATGTTGTTTTGTTATGATATTGACAAGGATAGTATTTTTCAGATATGACTGTATGAAAATGAAGGATCTGACTTAACTAAAAATATTATAGTTTGTTGTGATATTCATAAGGCTATGAGTGTTTTTACAAGCAAAGATTATGTTGAGAGTTGCATGAGATGTAATTGGATAGGCTTTCCTACCTTTGAACTCATTGAGGTTTGTTATGATGATCAGAGTCTTAACCCCATTAAGAAATCAGTTTAGGATTTCTCATTTACCATAAGAGAGGGCTATGGTATCCGATAAAATAGTGGGGGACATAACTAATTTTAACAGTCCTCATCTAGTTATGTATGTCAAACATGAGTGGTCTGTTTATACTATTATTCTTTATTTATGTAGATTTAAGTCTATATTATGGCTTTCTTATTTTCACTACATGAAATATGTTGATCGATCCAATAATGTGGATTGGTTGAGGAACTTGCAAGTTAGGTTCGTATCAAAGAAAAACTCTGATGTTCTACATTTTTCTGACCTTGAGATAGTTAGTAATAATGAGAAAGCAATAGATATCCATAAAAATATTATCTATTCATTTTGTGGCAAATTTGGACATTGGTAGTATAATTGTAAGAATAATCTTGCAATATTAAAGTAGAGTGCAAGCGTAGCACCAAAAGATATGTATATGATACAGATCTATTTTTCATTGAGTGGCTCAAACTCTGATATTTAGGTATTAGATACTACCTGTGGATCACATATTTGTAATTCATTACAGCAACTACAGAATATCAAAGGTTAGAAAAGAGGTGACCTCGAGTTTTATGGCACAAGTGGAGAGTCCATTAGCACAGAAGCTGTGAAAATTTGTATGCTTGATTTACCTTCGGGCAATCCTTTAGAATTGAAAGATTGTTATTATATATCAAAGATCATTAGAAATATTATTTCTATATCTTTATTTTTAAATCAAAATTATGAAATAAGTCTAATAGAAAATGGATGCTTTATTTTTTTTTAATAAATTTTATAACAGTTGTTATATTGATAACAATCTTTTAATTCTTGTACTCAATAAAAATATTTTTTCATATTAAAAAAATATGAAAGAAAAGAAAGAAGATGTGAATATCAAATATCTCTGGCATTATCATCTTGGTCATATTAGTGAGTCAAGGATAAAGAAGTTATATAAAGAAGAATTTTTTGACTCATATGATTATGAATCATTGAGAACTTGTGAATCTTGTCTCATGGGTAAGATGATCAAGACTCCATTTTCTGGACATGGAGAGAGGGCTAATGATTTGTTAGCTTTGGTATACAGATGTATGTGGATCGATAATAACTTAGGTCAGAGGAGGATACTCCTATTTTATCACCTCTACAGATGATCTATCAAGGTTCGGATATGTGTATCTTATAAAATATAAATTTAAAGTCTTTGATAAGTTCAAAGAGTATCAAAGTATGATCAAGAAATAAATTAAAAAAAGTATCAAGGTTCTTCGATCTGATTGAGGAGGAGAATACTTATCCAGTGAATTTCTTGATCACCTTAAAAATAAAGGTATTCTCTCTAAATAGACCCCTCCTTATACATCTCAGCTAAATGGTAT
Organism: Elaeis guineensis; assembly: GCF_000442705.2. NCBI lineage: Eukaryota > Viridiplantae > Streptophyta > Magnoliopsida > Arecales > Arecaceae > Elaeis > Elaeis guineensis. The sequence continues at coordinate 41,259,519 of NC_026005.2, forward strand.
AGCAGAAAGGAGGAATCGCACTTTGATGGATATGGTAAGGTCTATGATGTGCTTTACTGATCTCCCAATATCTTTTTGCAGATATACCCTAGAGACTATCACATATATTTTAAATAGAGTACCTTCAAAGTTTGTTGCAACCACACTATATGAGATATGGAAGAGAAAAAAGCCTAATCTTAAATATCTTAAGATTTAGGGCTATCCTACTTATGTTAGAAATATTTTTGGACATAAGCTTAGTGCTAGATCAGACAAGTGTAGGTTTATAGAGTATCCCAAGGAAACTAATGGACATTACTTTTACCACCCTACTAAACAAAAGGTGTTTGTTAGTAGGCACGTCATTTTTTTCAAAAATAAATTCATCCAAGAAAGAGATAGTGGAAGGAATATTAAACTTATGAAAGTTCAAAATCTACAAATTGATCCAAAAATACCTATGGTTGGACCATAAGAAGACCCTCAATCAGAAATAATCAAGGATGAGGTACATCCACCATACACATCTCCTCTCTGATGGTCAGATAGAGTGCATCAAGCACTTTTGAGATATAATTTTATCATTAAAAATGATAATTTGATCAATATCATTCAGGATGATGATCCACTGACCTACTCGAAAGTTGTCATGAGTAGAGACTCAGTCAGATGGCTGGAAGTCATGAAATCTGAGATGGACTCGATGTATATCAATAAAATATGGATCTTGATTGATGCGCCTGAGGGTGTGACCCCAATAGATTGCAAGTGGGTCATCAAAAAGAAGATCGAAGCAGATGGCCAAATAGAAACCTACAAAGCTAGGTTGGTGGAGAAGGATTTCAGATAAAGGTAAGGAATTGACTATGATGAAACCTTCTCACCAATGGCTATGCTCAAGTTTATCTAGATTTTACTTGCTATAGTGGCATACTACAATTATAAGATCTGATAGATGGATATCAAGACCGCATTCCTCAATGGTAATCTAGAGGAAAAGGTCTATATAACTCAGCCAGAGAGATTTATCTCAAGTGGGAGGGCAAATCGAGTATGCAAGCTAAAGAAATCTATCTATAGATTAAAGCAGGATTTGAGGAGTTGGAACATCTGATTTGATATGATAGTCAAAGAGTTTGGCTTTATCAAAAATAAGGATGAACCATGTGTATATAAGAAGATAAGTAGGAGTGCTATTGTCTTCTTGGTTTTGTATGTTGATAACATACTACTCATTGGAAATGATATCTCAATGATGCAATCAGTCAAGACTTGGCTATCAAATAAATTTTTCATAAAAGAATTAGGTGAAACATCCTATATACTGGATATAAAGATCTATAGAGATAGATCTAATAGGATGTTAGGCTTATCCCAGTCACGGTACATAGATCTCATATTAAAGAGGTTTAATATGGAGGCAAGTAAGAAAGGTTACCTGCCTACAAGTCATGGTATACGTCTCTCTAAGAAAATATGTCCTAAGATACTAAAAGAGAAGAAGAGGATGAATTAAATCCTTTATGCTTCGATTGTGGGATTAATTATGTATGCCATGCTATATACCAAGCCTAGTGTAACTTATGCTTTGGGTGTAGCTAGCGAATTTCAGACTGATCCAGGAGAGGATCATTGAAAAGCTGTGAAAAATATTCTGAAGTACCTAAGAAGGACTAAAGATGTTTTTTTTATATATGGTAGAGGATCAATGTTGAAACTAGAGGGATATACAGATTCTAGTTTTCAATCTAATCCGAATGATAGCAAGTCAATATCAAGATACATGTTCATCCTAAATAGTGAAAAAGTGAGTTGGAAGAGTTTCAAGTAGCAGACAGTAGCTGACTCAATTACTGAGATAGACTACATCGTTGCTAGTGAAGCCATTAAGAAAGTTGTTTGGATGAAAAAATTATCATAAATTTAGATGTCGTTCCTAAGATTGAAGGATCGGTGTCACTCTATTGTGATAACACTGGGGCTATTATTCAACCTAAAGAACTTAGGTCTCATAAAAAATTCAAGCATACCCTCAGACACTTCCACTTTGTTCAAAAAATTATAGAGGAACAAGATGTTGTCCTTGAATGAGTTGACACAAAGAACAATATAGCAGACCCATTCACTAAGGCCATACCCAGCAGCTATTTGATCACCATCTTGATTGTATGAGATACAAAGACGATTGGCTTTAGCACAAGTGGGAGATTGAAAGAAGAGTGCCCTATATGCCAATCGCAAGTATTACGATGGAATTTTTTTTTTATAATTTTCTAACTCATGTAATGATATTTATTATTTAAGATATTGATTCATCATTTTAGCCGTATCTTATTCTAAGATTATGATGAATCTCAAAGATTAAGATAATAGTTTTAGGAGATATAAATGGATTATGTTAGTGAGACCTAAAATCCTAAAATCTTAATCTTAAATATTTCTGATCGTTGGAATATTGAGTCAGAGATCAATATTTTAGATAGACTGGCACATCCTATATACGCTTGATGGAGAGGGTGGCAGATCTCACTAGCCACTTGTGTATTGGACACTAATATAAAGATGTGGGTGCTCATTTAGAAAATAAGTCTACTAAATTGACTCAATAAAAGAGAACATCTTATGGAAGCCTTACTTGCATGTCAAAGATAGTTCTCTAAGTGAAAGTTATGCAAGTGATCTTTAGACCTGAGACCACTATGAAATCTTGTACACATGAACCTATATTTTGATTCATACCCAGATATGGCATTAAGACATATACGGGGTGTTCTGGATATGATGGAGTGTGTATGAAGGTTGTGAGTAGGTTAACATGGAATCGATCACTCCTAGTAAGAGGAGATCGCATCCTGTGTATTCTCAATCCTAGATGACTCGAAAAAAATCTTTTGGCCAAAAGCAAAAAAAAGATTAGAAAGAGTTTCTAATACTTCTTTATCAAAGTCATCATTGGTTAATTGAGAATCGATATGAATATGTATTTGAGTTTGACATGATTCCATACTTATGAACATATTCAGGGTGCAGAAATGATTGAAGAAATGAATTGCGTGATAACTTACCATTGAAGGATATATTTGATATTTTAACCAAATTTTATATATTTTATATATTCATGATATATTACTAGACATCAATCTTGACTTGTAGGTTTGATCGAATTAAAGAGTTTAATTCGATCGCCAATTAGAAAGGATTCTAATTGTTGAGCTCGGGTTAGCTCGATTGGACCTTAATCGATTAGATTAGAATCTAATCAAATTTGATCAACTTACACCCAGACCTACTACTAGCTAGATGTATAACCCAATGGGTCACACACATATAAAAATTGATCAAGGACCTTTTTGAAAAAGATTGATTGAAATTTTGGATTCAATCAGGATTTCGATTGGCATGCTAGCATGTGTGAAAACCCTAGCTCCTTTGGAGATCAATTTGATCTCATTTCATACTAATTAGCTAGCTTAATTTAGTAGGTATTTGGGTCAGGTCATGCCACCTAGAAGTAGCTCAAATTGGGGTATCAAATCCAAAACTAACACCATTTATGAAGAGTCCAAGTTATGGTGGACTCTTGGTGCAAAACAGGTTTTGCATGCGAGTGTTGGCGTGAGCAGAAGGAAAAGTCCTTCTAGCATGGGATTAAGATGTGTGTGGTAGCTCACATCACCATCCATCCTCTGGTGCACATCTCAAAGCATGAGATAGATTTTTTCTAAAAATTTTGGGGTTTGGAAATGAGAAGGATGTCTTGCACATGCGGGATGAAGTGTCGTATCTTTCTGTGGTTTGGAGAGTCCTTCTTCTTATCAAATGATTTCAAATTTGAACAATTTTTTTTAATAATGTTCCACATTTGATATTCTATTTTTGGTGATTTTTTTAGAATTTTTTCAAACCTATTAGATGGCCAAACAGATGCTGGAAACTTCCTCATATGCGCACACATGGTGATCAGCACTCATGTGAAGAGGTGCAAGAATGGCATCCTTCTGTGAGAATTTTATCATTATTTTAAATTTTCTAAAATTAAAATTGAGTCCCCTATCCACATAGATTTTTGTAGATTTTTTTGATTTTAGAAGGGATGCAAAAATATCTCTTCTCTGATCGTGCGCGCAGATGAGGGTGCTGATCGACGTATCGTTGATAAGAGTTCTTTTGCTTAAAGAAACTCTTATCTCTGATAATTTGATCAGATAAGCCTCTTGGATGAGGTGTGTCCCTTCCTTTTGGCATCCCTCTGGTGGCTATAAAATGGCTAGGGTGTTGGATGTCCGAGGCATTCAGAAAAGGTTTCCAATTTCTCTCTGTTGCTCTCCTTTTCTTCTTACAACCTATCTTAGTTTTAGGACAAGGCTTTAAGATTTGAGACAAAGCTTTATCTAATCCTAACAAGGGTTGTGAGGATCTTAAAGAAAGAGAATCAAAAATTCAAAAGAGGTTCTGAGAGGGTGGAGTCAGGTTCTTGAAGAAACATGACCGGTATGAGGCTAGTCAAGTTCTAGGGGCTAGAACTCTTGAAGCAAGGAGAAGGAGCGTTGTCTTTGGTTCAATTTTTGTGTGGATCACCATTGGAGGGCAGACACTTGGATGCCTCATGGATATTGAGATTAGCACTACAGGTATGCTTCTTATTCAAATTTACACTTATTGTACTTTGATTATTATAGTCAAGAATTTTTGGGCATTAGGGTTTTCGATGCATTGGGTGTTTCGAATGAAAAATTTTAAATACCTAGACCTTCTGCTATACCATCAAAACCCAACATATTTTACTAAATATGACCAACTCCAGAGTACTTTGTTATCAAGAGTCACTCCAAAGGGATATAGGTATAAGTGTCCCTCCGATCTGAGATTACCACGGTGACTTGCAAGCAATTCACTATGCTTTGGTGTCAAGCTATCTAAATTTCTAATTTAGGATAGAAAAGCTTTTGGATATAGTCAAGTACTTGTGAAGTTAGTGCGTGAGTCAAAATCGAATTGACTACTCCAAAGGATTGGAGAGAATGCATTGTGTTTCAATTTAGTAAGATCTTGGCCAGGATAGTCCTTGTGAAGAATCACAGGATTTATTAAGTTGAAACATGTTGGTGCAAAAATCCGCCTGCGTCAGAGAAGCTGGAGTCGAGGGGGTTGCGGTCGCCGTCGGGACCTGCAAAGGAAGTCTAAACCGGAGGTGGGGTTGCTCCGGCAAGACCCTCCGACGCTCAAGTCAGCTCTTTGCCTCAACAAGAATGGAGTGCTCGAACGGAAATTTTAGCAGAGTTTCTAGGTAAAAATGAGAGATTAGAGAATAACGTATCTGGGGTCCTCCTTTTATAGGTGAAGGGGACAACAGATTGATGGCGACGTTTGTAACCGCCTGTCAGTGCACCGTTCGGGGCCAGGAGGGGTCTGTTACGAGGAGTAGTGGAGCGGGACCGTGGCCATTGCTATGGCCTGCCACGTAGAGCCTGTTGTAGGTAGTGGAGCGACGTCCGTTGTCGCCACTTGCCAGAGGGTGGAGAGACTGCGTGGCATCCATCATGGGAAGTGGAGCAGAGTCGTGGCGGTTACTGCAGCCTGTCAGGGAGTGATGGAGCCATGCGGAATCTGTCGCAGAAAGCGGAGCAGAGTCATGGCCATCACTGCGGCTTGCCAAGGGGCCCAGGCCTGTCGACCGAAGTTCGGTTGGGGTCCGATCTCCGTAGGAGCCCAGACGGGAATCATTTGCCGAGGAGTCTCAGTCAAGGCCACTCACGGTAGAGACTTGAAGTAGTTTGTTTGCAGCGGTGACTTGGAGTGCGTCGCTTGCGACAGGAGCTCGAAGTCTGGCTCCCGTAGGAGTCCGGATGAGGTCTACCTGTGATTGAAGTCGCGGGCGAAGCCCGGCTTCAGTAGGAGTCCAGGCAAAGTCAACCTTCAGCCAGAGTCGGAGATGAGGTCCGGCTCCGATAGGTGTCCGGGCTGAGTCTACCTGCAATTGGAGTTAGGGGCGAAATCCGGCTCCCTTAGGAGTCCGGACGAAGTCTACCTGCAATAGGAGTCGCGGGCGGAGTCCGGCTCCTGTAGGAGTTCGGACGAAGTCTGCCTGCAGCCGGAGTTGGAGACGAGGTCCGGCTCCCGTAGGAGTCCGGGCAAAGTCTTCCTGCAACTAGAGTTGGGGACGAGGTCCGGCTCCCGTAGGAGTCCGGGCGAAGTCTACCTGCCATTAAAGTCAGGGGTGAAGTTCAGCTCCCTTAGGAGTCCGGACGAAGCTTACCAGCAGTTGAGGTCGAGGGCAGAGCCCGGCTCCCGTAGGAGTCCGGGCGAATCCTTCCAGTAGTCGAAATCGGGGATGAAGTCCGGACGGAGTCTTCCTGTGGTCGGGATCGGAGACGAGGTCCGGCTCCCGTAGGAGTCTGGGCAGAGTCTTCCTGCAACCAGAGTCGGGGATGAGGTCCGGCTCCCACAGGAGTCCGGACGAAGTCTACCTGCAATTAAAGTCAGGGGCAAAGTTCGGCTCCCTTAGGAGTCCGGACGAAGCTTACCAGCAGTCGAGGTCGAGCATGGAGCCCGGCTCTCGTAGGAGTCTGGGCGAAGCCTTCCAGCAGTCAAAATCGGGGATGATGTCCGGATGGAGTCTTCCTGTGGCCGGGGTCGGAGATGAGGTCCGGCTCCCGTAGGAGTCCGGACGAAGCTTACCAGCAATTAAAGTCAGAGGCGAAGTCTGGCTCCCTTAGGAGTCCGAACGAAGTTTACCAGCAGTCGAGGTCGAGGGTGGAGCCCGGCTCCCGTAGGAGTCCGGGCGAAGCCTTCCAGCAGTCGAAATCGAGGATGAAGTCCGGACGGAGTCTTCCTGCGACCGGGGTCGGAGACGAGGTTCGGCTCCCGTAGGAGTCCGGACGAAGCTTACCAGCAATTAAAGTCAGGGGCGAAGTTTGGCTCCCTTAGGAGTCCGGACGAAGCTTACCAGCAGTCGAGGTCGAGGATGGTGCCCGGCTCTCGTAGGAGTCCGTGCGAAGCCTTCCAGCGGTTGAGGTTGGGGATGAAGTCCGGCTCCTGTAGGAGTCCGGGCAGAGTCTTCCTGCAACCAGAGTTGGGGATGAGGTCCAGATCCCGTAGGAGTCCGGGCAGAGTCTTCCTGCAACCAGAGTTGGGGACGAGGTCTGGCTCCCGTAGGAGTTCGGGCGAAGCCTACCTGCAATTAAAGTCAGGGACGAAGTCTGGCTCCCTTAGGAGTCCGAACGAAGCTTACCAGCAGTCAAGGTTGAGGGCGGAGCTCAGCTCCTGGAGGAGTCCTGGCGAAGCCTTCCAGCAGTCGAAATCGGGGACGGAGTCTTCCTGCGGCCGGGGTCGGAGACGAGGTCCGGCTCCCGTAGGAGTCCGGACGAAGTCTACCTGCAATTAAAGTCAGGGGCGAAGTCCGGCTCCCTTAGGAGTCCGGACGAAGCTTACCAGCAGTCGAGATCGAGGACGGTGCCCAGCTCCCGTAGGAGTCCGGACGAAGCCTTCCAGCGGTTGAGGTTGGGGATGAAGTCCGGCTCCCATAGGAGTCCGGGCAGAGTCTTCCTGCAACCAGAGATGGGGATGGGGTCCGGCTTTCGTAGGAGTCCGTGCGAAGCCTGGTAGTTGTAGGAATCTGCCGTTGGTGAAGTTCAGCCGTTGATGAAGTCCGGGGTAGTTTGGATTGGAGTTGAACCTGGCTGGAAGAAGTCTGGAAGGGATTCGAGGAACAGCTGATAGTCATAGAAGGTCGGCTGGCGGCGGAGCTCAGTGAGCACTTGGGATGGCTTAATAGATGACTGGGGGAACTCATGTTGAAGGAGTTCGGGTGGTGCAGTGGGAGTTCGTCCGTCGGGGGAATTCAGTCAGCACTGTGAAAATCTGACTGTTGGAGAGGTCCAGAGAGATACCATCCGCAGTCGAAAACCGGAGGAGTCTTGGGAGGGTCAATCCCGTTAAGAACTTCGGCTGAGGGTATTTTATACCCAACACCAGTCTCCCTACTTTCGAGTTCGAATTTTGAATGAAGAAAGTACAGAGAGATTTTCATAGCCGAAGTTGCTCCCTTGATGTCCGTGCGCAATCGCCCTCAGATATTTTGGCATTCAATGCGCATGCGCTGGAGTCTTTTCAAATCGAGGCGATCCGAAGAGGCTCTTTTGGAACCTGCAGCGGAACGGTGCTCAAGGCATGGCGCAATAAAGGCTCTGTCAGCTGCCTGCCACTTTTTAACCGCCCACTGTGGTGAGTGGGACACACGGCAAAAAGAGACCGGTCAGAGGGGATTCGCAATCATCATTATGCCGGATCTTGGGGTTTATTTAAACCCGCCCTCCTTCCCCAAGAGTCCCGCTCTATCCGACAGTCTCGTTCTGGCGCCCTTCTCCCTGAGAACTCTGATTTTTCTCAGTGCCCTTTCCAGCCTTCGGCGTTTCTCGAGCCATCCCCATTTCTGCACCTTCGCACCTCTCCTAATTGCTTAGGTTAGTCTCGAAACTCCTTCCTCTTTTTGTTCTTCCTTTTGCCATTCGATCTTTCTTCCTCTTGCTCTACACATCAGTCCCCTAAGACCTTGTCCGCAATTTTCCCCAATCTTTAGGGATTTCGCCTCTATAGGTGGTCTCCGTGTGATTCTAGATGTCTTCCAGGGCTTCTTCTTCTAGCGGCTCTAGGAGTTCGTCTATCTCGGTCTCCCAGAGTCCTCAGGCGGTAGATGAACCGGTAGCTAGAGCTGAACCTCGTCTGATTTTTGTGCCGGACGCCATTCCTTGTTCTCTGACTCCGGATGAACTCCAACTGATAAGAGTTCAGTATGGGGTTCCTTCGGAGTACGAACTGGAACTTCCTGGCCCATCCGACTGGGCTAGTGCCCCTCCCTCCGGCTGCTTCTGCCTGTACCAGGAGGCCTTTCGTGCCAGACTTCAGCTTTCTCTTCCGCCTTTTGTCATTGCTCTTTTCCAGTTTCTGGATATTTTTTTGGCTTTGGTTGCACCGAACTCCTTTAGGTTTTTGATAGGGTTCCTCTCTCTTTGTCATATAGTCGAAGTCCGGCCCACTCTTTCCTTGTTTAGATACTTCTACACCTTCAAGCGTCATCCCACGGCAAAGGACTGGTGGTACTTCTCCACACAGTTCGATAGAAAGGGGTTGCTGAAAGGTGCCCCCTCTTCTATCCATAACTGGAAGGGGAAGTTTCTTTATGTTCGATGTCCGACCTTGAGGCTAGGGTTGCCCCCTTGGGGCTCCCCGAGGGACTCCGTCCATCGGGCGCCCAGCCTGGGGGGGGGACGATCTTCAAGCCTCCCAGAAACTCCTCAAATATCCAACTCTTTCTCTTTCCAACCTCTTGAAGGAGCAGTTTCTGTTCAACATCGGCTTGAGCCCCCTGGATCCCGCCAGTATTTCATCTCTCCTTTTCTTTTCTTCTTTTCCTTTCCTTTCCTCTCTCTCTCCTACTTCTCTTCTTTTCTCCTTTTTCACCCCTTCTTTCTCTTTTTCTTCTTTTTCTCTCTTCTCTTTTTTTTTTTTTTTTTTTTTTTTAGGCATGGACGCCGAAGAAGCACAGATGCTTGCCAGGGGCCTGAAGGCTCTCAAAAGAAAGGGCACCGTGGCCTCCGGGCTGGCGAAGAAGACCAGAGTGGAGGGGATGAGTTCGACCGCGCCCGCCCAAGCGACCTCAGCCGCCGACGTCCTTGCAGACACTGAGCTTCCAGCTGCCCGGGCTTCCTCGAGGGGTTTGAGTTCTCCTCTCAAGGTCCCCACTTTGGAATCCCATCTTGAGGAGGTGCCAGGGGGTGAGAAAAGGAAGAGGAGGAAGACCTTGGCCCGTAGGATCGGCAATCGCCGGGCTACCACAGAAGAATCCCACGGCTCTGAAGAGGAGCAGGGGGATGATCCCTTTAGCGACAGGGACCTAATAAAAAAGCTGGTTGATGGGTGCTCACTGTCCGAAGTCGTCTAGAGGATCGTCCACGTCGACCCTGCACAACGAGTCTGGGACTCGCTGGGGGCCTTCCTCGAGGTAAGCAGATTCATCTTCCTTCCTTCCTTTCACTTCTTCATTTAATTAACTCCTCAGCTTCCATTCTAACTCTCCGATCATCCTTTCAGCTCAGACACCAACTCCTCACCAACATCGAGATGACAAACAAGGCGGTGGAAGGTCAGCAGGCCGAGGCTGCCCGCCTTAAGGAAATGGCCGTCGAGGCGGCCGGCCTCCGAGAAGCGCTTGAGAGAGACAGACAGACCTCAGCGAAACAAAAGGCTGCCTTGGAGGAGATGGTGAGGAGGGCAAAGGCTGAGGTTGCCAACATGGCGGAGCAGATCCCGACCCTGGTCTCGGAGGCCAGGGGTCAAGCGGTGGAGGAGTTCAAGGCTTCTACCATAGGAGTCCGGGCAGAGTCTTCCTGCAACCAGAGTTGGGGATGAGGTCCGACTCCTGTAGGAGTCCAGGCGAAGCTTGGTAGTTGTAGGAATCTATCGTTGGTGAAGTTCAGCCGTTGATGAAGTCTGAGGTAGTTCGGATTGGAGTTGAACCTGGCTGGAAGAAGTCTGGAAGGGATTCGGGGAACAGCTGATAGTTGTAGAAGGTCGGCTGGTGGCGGAGCTCAATGAGCACTTGGGGTGGCTTAATAGATGACTAGGGGAACTCATGTTGAAGGAGTTCGGGTGGTACAGTGGGAGTTCGTCCGTCGGGGGAATTCAGTCAGCGCTGTGGAAATCCGACTGTTGGAGAGGTCCGAAGAGATACCATCCGCAGTCGAAAGCCAGAGGAGTCTTGGGAGGGTCAATCCCATTAAGAACTTTGGCTGAGGGTATTTTATACCCAACAAAGCACATAATGGATGTACTATTAAGAGTTCACAGTTTAAACTCTAAGTCATCCTAGCATCAAGGGTCAAGGGGATGAATTATATAGTAAGTATATCCAAGTAGGTTCTTGAGTATTGCTTTGCATACATTCTACCTATCCAGATGTCGATACCATTGCTAGATGGTTACTCTGATTAGTACTGAAATTTATTTCTATACTACCAGCTTAGATTTGAACCGATGGGATCATATATACATCAGAAGTTCCTCTCCAATCAATAGCTGATTTGAAGAGTCCCATTGGATGGGGACTCTGCTGAAGAGTCCCACTGGATTGGGACTCTGCTGAAGAATCCCACTGGATTGGGACTCTATCATTAATGAAGAATTAATTAATGATTAGATTATTAATTAATTTAATTTGATTGAGTATTAAAGTTTGGATCAAGTCTGATTGAATTGAATTCAATCAGGTCAGGTCGATTAGGTTATGAGATGCCCTAATCGGTAAAGAAGAAATGATCCTAAATTGATCGGGTCTATGACTCCATTAATTACTGATTTGATAAGATTTAATTGAGATTATTAGAGCTTTATTAGATTAGATTTATCATATTTTATTTGGGTCTAATTGGATTGGGTTTGAAAGAAATCCAATTGGTTAAACCCTAGAGTCCCAAATGAATGGGACTCTCTCCCTTGCGCCACCCAGAAAGACTTACCTTTTTTCTCATCACACAAAACCAATTTGTGCATGAGAAAACCTAAAGCTAAACCCCTTTTTGTCATCCTCTTGGGAGTGGATTAGGTTTGTTTTAAATTGAATTCAAAAGGTTTGAATTTAAACTCAAAAACCTATCCCTATCATCCCACTCGTCGGTGCCTTATGAAGGAGCCTGTTTTGTGCGACAAAAAGAGGAGCCCTCATATGTTTTTCATGCCCAAAATCTTCTGGTAGGTCCCTCTTTAAGTCAGATAAAAGTAAGAAAAAGATTGGAGTTAAATTAAAATTCAAAATGGTTTGAATTGTAACAAATTCCAGCCCTTATCCTTTCTAATCCTATGTGTGCGATAACCATAAAAAGCCTTCTTTTTTGTGTGCCAAAGCATCTGAGGTTTTTATTATGAGATTGCTGAGGGAAAGACAGGCCGAATACCTTTCTTGGGGCATGACGTTTGGGTGGGCTTCTATCTTCTTTGGCGTGAACAATGGAGGAGACCGATCTCCTCTTAGAACTATTTTAGGATTTCTGGATGAGGGAAAACCAAAGAGAAGAGAGTCTTCATCTATTTTTCCTCCACCATCCAACATCCTCTTCTAATCCATATTTGATATCAAAAAAGTTTGAGGTGATCGAAGAAGGAGATCAAATCAGATCTGCCATCAGAAGCTGACTGCACGAGCTAGCACTCCCACTGAGGGCTGATCGGTCCGAGGGCTTCGTGTAGACCATCCGTAGAGGTCGGATGCTTGTGTGATTGTTATCTACTAGAGAAAACTTTCAAATTTACATTTTTAATTATGGAGTTTGACTATCCATACTCAGGTATTGGGTTTGGAACCCTGATAGTAGTAGATTAGATCTATTACTAAATATTGATTTTTGATTCACATATTTATTGTTTTAAATTCAAATTTTTATGCATATAAATTTATGTCATAAATCTATTTGTAGGAGTTTTAAGATTAGATCTTATACATATATTTATAGATTAAAAAGTTTAATCTAATATTTTTCACTATAAAAATTTTTAAAATGCATGTATGAAACCCCTATGCATCCCAACAGTGGTAACAGAGCCATGGTTCGATATGACATGATATTATATATATTTAGATATATAATTTAATTTAGATTAAATTTGATATATGATATTTAAATCTAAAATTAGTTATAGATCTGATCACACAAACTGATATAAGGTTGTCCTGCTGTACGGTTTATCCCTTATAGTGTAAAGGTTATCCTAATTTGTGCTGATCCTTATGGAATCTAATTTTAAACTGAAGCATATAAAATTTATTAATACTGATTATTATTTAATTTTAATATAATCAAAATATAATAATCAGATCTGAAATAATATAGATTAGATCTAAACTATTTAGATTAGATGATCTGAGTAGCGAAGTAATCAGATCGAGTTTGTCACCAGGCCGTCTGATCATAAGAGGTAATAGATATTAGATCTCTCTTTTTTTTATTCAATTGGATCCTCTTATGATGTGTAGGAGTACCATTTGACTATATCTCATGAAGATGAATGCGAAAAAAAACTTTACTTTTCTCAAAATCTTAAGATTGTGTATATGATACATTATATGAAAAGTAGTTGCATCTAATTTTTACAAATAAAATCTAGAATCATGAGTATATTTAGAATAGTTCTAAAATAATTTATAATTAATTTTATTACTATTTATACTAAATTATTTTGATCTAAAATTAATACAATTATTGTAGTTTGCCTATTAAGTCGACTCCATATTGTTTGGGTCAACTCAGGACCCTGATTAGTCAGCTCAATTTTATTGAGCTAACTCAATGTAACAAGCTAAAAATTATGATTAATAATTCATCATCAATGAGTCAACTAAGTCTCGAAACTTAGTTGATCTATTATGATGAGTCGGCTCAATCTAAGGATGAGCTGATTCAAATTTTAGATCTAAATAATCATGTATGAAAATTAATTATAAAAAAAATTTATAAAATTTGAAATTATTTTCAAACATCGAACTCCCACCCACAGCTCTAAACTTAATTGATTAAGTTGAACAAATTAGATCTAAAATTATAAATTAAAGATCTAATATCATTCGCATAAAATATGGGTGATGGATTTATGGGTTAGCTTGATCAGGTCCTCCTAATTGGGTTAGACCTAGGATTAGAATCAAAGATTAAATGAACTAAGAAGAAAAGTTAGATTAAATCAAAATTTCTTTAAAGCCAATACAATAGATATAGTTGGTCGAGTCCATGTCTTTGATTAGACCTAAATAGACATTGATCTTAAGCTCAGTGGTCGAACCCAAATCCATAAGTAGATCCAATTGAAATTGATTAACTAGTTGGTGTCTAAGATAAGTTTGGCAGTCTTGATCGGTGATTTTTAATTGAAAGCTACTCGCATAGATTGAGTCTATGATGAGTTAATGGCATATTCCTCCCACCGATCTCACTTACCTGATCAACATGGTGAATCATGTTTTGATTAGATCACTTAATGATTAGGGTTGACCCATGCTTACTAAGAAAACAGTTCGACTGATTTAGGTGCCCCTAGTTCGACTTGCCTTTATCCTCGACATGACTTGGTCAGTGGAAGGATTGATGACTTGTTAGTTAGATCGACTTATTTCTAATCCATCTTGATTTGACTTGATGAAGTCAGTGAGAGGATTGAGATTAGCTGGTCTATGTATTTAATTATATTAAATTATGTTAATCAAATCTTCTAAATTATTAGGTCCATAAAATGAGCTAGATATGATGATAACTAAATCATAGCCTCCCATTAAGGTGAATGGTAATGGGTCCATCATTTCTGATGGACATTGCAGGCACCATCCATCTGGTGTTTCTTTGAATGATAGAATTATTATTCATCATATAATAATTCTGTTGTACTATCTGATGAACGGTTGGATTGATCGAGCTATACTCGGATCTAATTATTCATTAGTTAGAATTACTGAGTAGGTTCATGTTAATGGTTGGACCTAACTAAGACTTTTAGTGGAGGTCCATCTCCTATTGAAATGAAATTTGAGGCAAAATTAATTACTAAAAATTATTTAGAGAAATAATTGGTTGAGAACCTACCCATAGATGAACATATGGGTTGGTCGAGCCATACTCGAGCCTGTATGCAGTCTGTGTAGATTCTAGTACCTACTAAAGAATTAAGATAGTTTCTCGAATTAGAGTCAGAGGCTACCAATTCATATAAAATAGTGAAAAAACCTTTAGATTAAAATTCATATCTTTAGGCTTAATTAATTCATATACTAATTAGGTTTGTATTTTTCTTTCTTTTTAAAAATAGCTAGTAATTTATCGCTCCACTCCCTGTTTGATAGTGATGAGCTTATTGGAACCAACTTGGATAGCCAGTATCAGAAGTTGAATATTGGATATGAGCCCAATCTAGCTAAAAAATTTAAGGCTGAACCAAGTTAAGCAAACTATGGCCCAAATAGGCTAAAGAGAAATAAGCAATTAGTTGCTGGTCAAGATGCTTATATGATAACACTTTGTAATTTTTCTATATATGATACTACTATCTAGGTATTGGATACCAGAAGTCCAATTCACATATGCAATTCATTGCAAGGACTTCAAATAAGTAGAAAATTTGAGAACAGTAAGAGATTCCTGAATATGGGAGACAGAAGCCAAGTTTCAATCCTAACTTTAGGAGTCGTTGAGCTTGTTTTCAAATCTGATAGTATCATTTTGAGTGATTATCACTATTATCCATCATTCTTGATGAATATAATCTCTGTTGGTCTTTTGGCCAAAGATGGTTATAGTTTATGAATAAAGAATGGTTATTATGATATCATTATGAATGATATTACAATAATACAAGGGTAATTAAAAAATGGTATCTATATTTTGTTATAGCCTGTGAGTGTAATGTACACTCCACATAAATATCTAAAGTTAGATAATGTTACAGATGCCTACCTTTGGCATTGTAGGCTTGGTCATATTAACAAGAGCAGGATAAATAAGTTAGCATAAGAGGGTATACTCAATATCAATGATTGTGAATCATTGCCGACCTGTGAGTCTTATCTTCTTGGAACGATGACTAAGTCATCTTTTACTAGAAAAGGTGAACGAGCTAGTGAAGTTCTAGATCAATACATAGTGATGTATGTAGACTTATAAACATTAGTGCTAGAGGAGCATATAGCTATTTCATTATATTCACAGATGACCTATTTAGGTATGGGTATGTTGACTTGATAAAATACAAGTTTGAATCATTTAAAATATTCAAATAATTTCATAATGAAGCAGAGAAACAAACTGAAAAAAGTATTAAGACTCTTCGATCTGATCGAGGGGGTGAATAATTTTTTAGTGAATTTCTGACATATCTTGGAAAAAATAAGATTCTCTCACAATAGACTCCTCCAGAGACACCACAGCATAATAGTATCTCAAAAAAGAAAAATCGAATCTTGTTGGACATGGTTCAATCCATGATGAGATTTGCAAGTCTGTTGATCTCTTTTTAGAGATATGCACTTGAGACAGCTTATTTTGTGCTCAATAATGTTCTGAGCAAGTCAGTTAGTAAGATACCATATGAGATATGATCAGGGCGTAGGCCGAATCTCACTTATCTTAAGGCCTGGGGATCTCCGGCTTATGTCAAACAATTACAAACCGACAAGCTCGGACCTAGATCTGATAAGTATAATTTTATAGGGTACCTCAAGGAAACGAGGGGATATTACTTTTATCTCTCTACTGAACAAAAGGTATTTGTCAGCAGTAAGGCATACTTTTTGGAAAAGAAGTTTCTTAGTGAAGGAATAAGTACTTCTAAAGTCAAGCTTGATGAAGTTCGATAGGTAGAAGAGCCAACACCAGTGATTGAATCTGAATCAAATTTGATAAGATCAAATCTGGAGCCCAATATACAAACATCTTTAAGACGATCCGGTAGAGTACCGCATTAGCCGAATAGATACCTATATTTCTTGGTCCGAGATGGAGATCCTGTTGAGCTCGATGAGAATAATGAGGATCCAGTCACCTACATGGATGTAATGCAGAGGTCTGACTTTGAGAAATGGTTTGAAGCCATGAAATCCGAAATGAGGTCTATGAAAATCAATAATGTGTGGACATTGGTTGATCCATCTGAAGGGATAAAACCTATAGGGTGTAAGTAGGTCTTCAAAAGGAAAAGGAGTGCAGATGGAAAGGTTGAGACCTATAAAGTGTTGGAAAATATATCCCAAAAGCCAATGTCAAGCTATTGACGGTTGAGCAACCAAGTATTGTAATTGATTTGCTAATAAATAAAATATATTTTTAGCATTTTCATCATAAGTTTTCATCTTCTAACGAACTCCGTTGTTATGATGAAGTCCTTAGGACTATTTAAGTTTGATAAAGAGAGGATTTATCGATTAGTCCTTAAAATTATTCGTGACCAAATGATAGGCTGTTAATAAGGACGACAGCTTCTATCGAGCATAGACCACTGTAGGCCATATGGGTTGGTTGTCCTCTTAACCAAGGAGTGTGGAGACACTGGTATGGCATACAGGTGAGATGTAAGGGTACATCATCATTGAATGTGATCAATTTCAGAGCATTCTATTGTCGAGAATGTCTCTGATGGGATATAGGTATAAGTGTCCCTTAGATCTGAGATTACCTTAGTGACTTACAAGGAACTCACTGTGCTTTGGTACTGGACTAACTAAATTTTTAATTCAGTGACGGAAAGCTTCTGGGCATAGTCAAGTACTTACGAAGTCAGAGTGTGATCGAGATGGGATTAACCACTCCAAGAGTTGGAGAAGAATGAGTCACTGTATTTCAATTTAGCAAAATCTTGGCCAGGATAATCCATCAGATGGATTTGATATTTTGAAATACAATGTGGACAACTTGATCAGAGTTGACAGTTGAACTTTGAGATATCCTTTGATCATTTTGGTTAAGGGGATGAATTATATGAAAACTATATCTGCATGGGTTCTAAGGATATTGTCTACACATTCGACCTATCCGGCCATCGAGTACCATTGCCAGATGGTCACTTTGATTAATATAAAAATTTATTCTTATACTATCAATTTAGGTTTGGATCTATGAGGTCACATACATTAGAGTTCATGATTCGATCGGATGGTTGATCAACGATTAAGAATCGTTCTAGGGTTAAACGATCAATACGATTGATATTTAACCTAGTACAAGTATTGCAGGAGGATCGATTAGTAATTCGATTGCTAATTGGTTTAATTTGATTAAACCAATGGATTGAGATTAAGTATAATTGAATATGATTTAATTAGATTTAGTTTGGGCTTGATTGGATCAAGTTCAATTGGTTTATTGGATAAGCCAAGTGCAAGAAAAAACTAGTCCTAGTTCAATTAAGAATTGGATCAACCTAATTTTTAATTTGATTAAAAAATTAAAATAGATTTAAATCTAATTTAATCTGATTAAATTAGATCCTTAATTGGATTAAGACCTATTTTAATTGGGTCGATCTAATTTTGGTTTGATTTGGTTTGAGAAACCAAATTAAAACAAGTCATAAAATAGAATCCTAGTAAGACTAGGATTCTACCTTACACCACATAAGCCCCCCACGCCCTCTCTCTTATTCCATGCCAATTCTCTCTTATTTTGTGCGACAAAAATCCTCTCCCAGGTCTTCACCATGTCCAAAAAGTTTCCTCTATTCTTTCTTACATGGAAGATGGTTGTGGTCAAATCAAAGTAGGAATAAGATTGGATTTCAAATTCTATGAGATAGCCAACCAAAGTTTGGCTTGTGTGCAGTCTAAGTGGATTCTAGTATTCACTAAGAAATTAGGATAATTCCTCAAATTAGAGGTAGAGGCTACCAATTCGAATAAAATAATGGGAGAAACCTTTTGTTTAAAGTCCAAATTTTTAGGTTTAATGAATCAATTACTAATTAGGTTATGATTTTTCTTTGTGCAGATATGGCCACTTTCCTATCGCTCCGATCATTGTTGGACAATGATAAGTTAGTGGGACCCAACTTCAGTAGCTGGTATCGAAAGTTGAAGATAGTTCTGGAGTATGAATGGATCCTATATGTGATAACAGATCCTGCACCTGAGGAGCCAGCTGCCAATGCACGTGGAACAGTTAGAGATACTTATCAGAAGTGCTCAGTGATCGGACCACGGTGCACTGCACCGTATTGGCTGCCATGAGCGATGAGTTCAGTCACAAATTTGAGATGGCTCAGCCAAAGGACATGCTTCAAGTGTTGGAGGATGCCTTTGGCACACCCGATAATGTGGAGAAGCACAAGACTAGTTATGCCATCTTCAACGCCAAAATACGGGATGGTGCCTCTATCATTGATCATGTATTATACATGATCGAGCTGATGGAGCATTTGAGCAAACTCGGCTTTCTCTTGTATGAGCAGCTTGGGAAAGATGCAATACTGAACTCGCTGCCCAAGTCTTATCTCCCATTCCTCACTCATTATAGAATGACAAAGCCTAAAGTAAACTACGACAGGTTACTGGGGTTGCTTCAAAACTTTGAGAAGAATCACCAACTCCATAAGGAGTTGGTGAACTTAGTAGGAGGTTCGTCTTCTAGTTCTCGACCTTTTAAGAAAGGAAAGAAGAACAAGAAGAAAAAAGTGAAGAAGGTGCAAGTTCAAGCTGGGACATCTGTGCAGGGCCAGACCAGAAAGATCAAGCCTGATAAGAGTCTATTCTACTGGCAAGCACCCTAAATTAGATAGAGTATCAGATATCTACTTATGGCACTGTAGGCTAGGGCATATAAACAAGAACAAAATAAACAGGTTGACTCAAGAGAGAATCCATGAAGTCAGTGATTGTGAATCACTTCCAACCTATGAGTCCTATGTTCTTAATTAAATGACCAAGTCACCTTTTACTGAAAAAGGTGAGAGAGCTGCTGAGCTCTTGGGCCAAGTACATACTGATGTATGCAGGCCCATGAGCACAAGTGCTAGAGATGGATATTTCTACTTCATCACTTTCACGGATGATCTATCCAGATATGGATATGTCTATCTGATGAAATATAAGTCAGATTCATTTAAAATGTTTAAATGATTTCGAAGTAAAGTAGAAAAATAAATTGGGAAGAGTATTAAAACTCTTCGGTCTGACCAAGGAGGGGAATACCTTTCTGGTGAGTTTCTCACATACTTAGGAGAGAATGGGATTCTCTCCCAATGGACTCCTCTAGGAACACCACAGCATAATGGTGTTTCTGAAAGAAAAAATCGGACTCTATTAGATATGGTCTGATCCATGATGGGTTTTGCCAGCTTGCCGATATCCTTCTGGAGATATGCACTCAAATCGACCTGTTATCTATTAAATAGGATTCCAAGAAAGTCTTTAATTAAGACTCCATATGAGATATGTGTTGGGAATAGTGTCCCAAAGCCAATCGTTAGCCTGTTGATGGTTGTGCTCTTTCTTGTATCAGTATATGAATTATAAATTAATTAAAGTTATTTTGGTATTTTTCATCACAAATTATTTCATCTTCTAATGAACTTCTGTGTTGTGGTGAAGTCCTTAAGACTATTTAGACTAGACAAAGGAGGATTTGTCATTTAGTCTTTAAACCTGTTCGCGACCAAATGATACATTGTTACTAAGGACAACAACGTTTATCAAGCATAGGTCGTTGTGTGCCATATGGGTTGGTTGTCCTCTTAACCAAGGAGTGTGGAGACACTGGTATGGCATACAGGTGAGATGTAAGGGTACATCTGCACTGAATGTGACCGACTCCGGAGATTTTTCTACTGTCAAGATTTACTTCGATGGGATATGGGCATAACTGTCCCTCCGACCTGAGATTGCCACAGTGACTTGCAAGCAACTCACTGCACTTAGGCACTGGACTACCTAAATTTCTAATTCAGTGATGGAAGGCTGCTGGGTGTAGTCAAGTACTTGACTTGTCGATGCGTGTGTCAAGATGGGATTGACCACTCCAGTTTAAGGAGCTGTATACAGTCGTGTTTCAATTTAGTAAAACCTTGGCCAGGGTAGTCCTTGTGAGGAGTCACAGGACTGTTTGAGTTGAGCATGATTCAGATGATCTGATCAGGGTTGACAGTTTAATCCTGAGTCATCCTATACATAGGGGTCAAAAGAGATGAATTATATAGTAACCATATTCGCGTAGGTTCTGAATGTTGCGATTGTGACTATTTGACCTATTCGGATATCGAGTACCATTGCTAGATGGTCACTTCGATTAGTACAAAAATTGATTCCTGTGCTACTGGCTTAGGTTCAAACCTGCAGGGTCACACACATTAGAGGTTCTTATCTGATCTGATGGCTGGTGAAGAGTCCCACTGGACTGGGACTCCTCGACCAAGAGTCCTAATGCTCAGGGTCTCTGAGTCCTACATATCTGAGACTCTATGATCGAGAATCAGAATTCTCTGATCATGAGTTCCATGTATTTTGGGTACCGGGGTCAAGAGTCCCACTGGTTTGGGACTCTTCGATCAGGGTTTCATATCGATGGACTTTGATGCCCGATTGCCTATCGAATTTGGACTTAGTATTTATGAGAGGTTTAATTAGTAATTTGATTACTAATTAACTTAATTTGATTGAGTAATTATTTTTGAATCAAGTCCAATTGAATTGGATTCAATTGGGTTTGACCTGATTAGGTTAAGAGTTGACCTAATCACCAAGGTGGTTTGGTCCCTAATCTGATCAAGGATTGGGCTTAGTCAATTTCTTATTTGATTAGGATTTTATTGAGCCTAATTAAGCCTAATTGTGTTGGATTTAACTTAGTCTAATTGTGCCTAACCTATTTTGATAAAGTTGGTTCAATTAGATTGGTTTAAAATTTCAAACAACCTTTGACTTATCTCCCTGTGCCACCTCACCCACCTGCGCCTATTTGAATTCATGAGAAATAAGTTCTCATGAATTTTTTCCCATGCAGAAGCCTTCCCATGCTCCTCCCTTGTGTGCCATCTGAGTGGATAAAGATTGATTAGTTGGCCATTCAAATTCAAATGATGTTTGAATTTGAATGGGCAACTAATCCATGCGCCACCTTATCCTTTTATGCGCCCCATTCTCTACACAAGAAAAAGTTTCTCGTGTAAATTCTCCACACACAAAGAACCCATGCCCCTTCTCTTCTCATGCCTTGAGTGGACAAGGATAGGTTGGTTGGCATTTGAATTCAAATTCGATTTGAATTCAAGTGAGCAACCACCTAGCTTTATCCTCTCACGTGGTGAAAATGCTGAAAAGATGTGGTCTGGCACCATTTTAAAATGAGAGAGAAGGTGGGGCATGTGTATATCTAATCTGAGAGAGGAAGGGTGGCGTGAGAAAGGCCTTCTGCATGAGAAAAGAAAAGAAAAGAAGAGAAAAAAAAAGAAACAGAAGGGGCGCAGAGTTTTTCTGAGAGTACCCTAGGATTTCTGCCTAAGGTTTGGGAAGTGAGAAGGTGAGCTACGAGTGTCGTGTGTCTACAAAACTTTAGGAAGAGCTTCATCAACCTCTCTACTATCTCTGTTGATGATTCAGAGTATCCGAGGAATCGACAGATATCGATCGAAGGAGTTCGATTAGCATTAGCCGTTGAAAAGATTCTGCAATGAACTAGCATTCGTGAGGAGCCGATCAGATCAGAAGCTTCATGTGGACAATCCACAGAGGCCAGACATACTGTATGACTGTATTGTAATGATCAGACCTTTCCGACGGTGATCAGACTACAGCGATCAACTACCTGCACGAAGGTAATGTGTTCTGAATACATAACAGTAAAATATTTACTGTAGAAGTTTAAATTTTAAATTTAAATGCATGTTATATATATCATATTTAGATTCTTGTGTAGGGTTAATATATATTAATTAATTAGATTAAGTTATAATTTCTATAATAAAATTATAATTTTGAAAAAGTTTTAAAATTATCGTTTTACCCCTGCATTAAAATTCACTACAAATGGTATCAGAGCTGGTTCTAAAATATGATATATATATTTACATACGTAGATTAAGTAGTAATCTAAAAGTTTAAATTTGAAATTTAAATTTTAAAATTTATTTGAAATTTCAAATTTGAAATTCAAAATTTAAAATTCAAAATTTGAAATTCAAAATTTTAAAATTTAAAATTTGAAATTTGTTTGAAATTTGAAATTCAAAATTTGAAATTTAAAATTTGAAATTTAAATTTTAAAATTGATATATTTAGATATATTTGATCCAAGTAGCAAGTAGTCTAATTGGGTTGGTTGCCATGGTCGTCCGGTCATAGGAGAAAAGTAGGGTTTAAAGGCCCTCTCCTTCCATTCGATGGGGTTCTCCTATGGCGGTAGGGGTGCCGAGTGATTATATCCCATGCAGATGAAGCAGCGAAAGAACTTAATTGTAAAGGTTTAATTATAAAATTTATCATAAATGTATTAGATTAGATCTAAAAGAATATTCATGATTTATTTTGATTGAGTTATTTTCTATTATGTAATTAGCAATAGGATTGCTGTTTATGAAATGTGCTGATCCATTTGTGAAATGAGTCAACACATTTGGTGAACAAAAAATAAAATCTTTCAAATTTAAAAATTATTTTTGAAATGTCAAACCCTGACCCATCAGTCCAAATACTTAATTAAAAAAATTAAGTATTGTCTAGTTGGTCTAGAATTATGAATTAAGACTTAAGACAATTGCATAAACTTATGGATCAATGGATTAGATGGATTAGATCCATAATTGGGTTAGACCTAAGATTAGCTTAAAGAAATAGATTAAATTAGAGTAATTAATCAAATCTAATCAAAAGTTGAATTAAATTAGGTCAAGGACACTCTAGACTCAACTCTAATAGTTGTAGTTGAATGGATCCATATCTTTAACTAGACCAAGATGGACTTAATTCATGGCTACATGGTGAAACCCTATTTACTAAGTTGATCAAATTAAAACTAAAGAACAGGTTGGTGTCTAAGGTAAGTTCGGCAGTCTGATCAGTGGTTTTTAACTAGGAGCTACTCACGTTGATTTGATCTCTGATGAGTTAATGGCATATCCCTTCCACTGATCTCACTTATCTAGCCAACCTGATGAGTTAGGTTTTGATTAGTTTACTTGGTGATTAGGGCTCACCCATGTCATTAGGTAAATCAGTGTGACTGATTTAGGTGCTCCTAATGCCGATTTTAATTATTTTTTTTTTAATCCAACTTGGTGAAGTCAGTGAAAGGATTGAAATTGGCTGGTTAATTTCTTCTCTTCTATCCTTTAATAAAATTCTCAAAAATTATTAGGTCCCTAAAAATGATTAAGTTATAGTGATAACTAAGTCATATCCTCCCATTAAGTGAGTGATAATGAGTCGATTAGTTTAATAATCACTGGAGGCCCAAAGGCCTGGTGCTTATTGACTAATGGAATTATCATTCATAATATGATCATTTGGTTGAGTCTTTCTGATGGGGGTCAGGTTGGCCGGCCAAAGTCGGGCCTAGTCATTTATTGGTCAGGTTCACCAAATCAAGTCATGTTAATGGTTGGACCTAACCAGATCTTTTCAGTAGAGGCCAAAGCCTACTAATTAGGTTCTGGGGCAAAAATCAATTACTAGAAGTTGTTTAGAGAAACAACTGGTTATGAACCTACCCATAGATGCACATGGGTTGACCAGCCAAAGTTGGGCTCGTGTGTAGTCTGTGTGGATTCTAGTACCCACTAAGGAATTAAAGTAATTCTTCGAATTGGAGGTTGAGGCTACCAGTTCATAAAAATACTGAGAGAAACTTTAGACTAAAGTCCAAGTTTTTAGTATCAATAATTTATGTACTAATAAAGGTCTGGTTTTCTTTTATGTAGCTATGGCCACTACCCTGTCACTCCGGTCATTATTAGATAATGACAAGCTCATGGGACCTAATTTCGATAGCTGGTATCAAAAATTAAAAATCATCCTTGAGCATGAATGGATCCTTTATGTAGTAACGGATCCGGCACCTGAGGACCCAGCCCTGAACGCTAGAGGGACGGTCTGAGACACTTATCAGAAGTGGCTCAACGATCGCACCACCATTCAGTGCATAATGCTGGCGGCAATGAATGATGAGTTCAACCGCAGGTTCGAGAATGCTCAGCTGCAGGAGATGCTTCAAATGTTGAACGACTCCTTTGGCACGCCTGACGACATTGAAAGGCACAAAACTAGTTGTGCCATTTTCAATGCTCGGATGAGGGATGGGGCCTCAGTCACTGATCATGTACTATACATGATCGAAATGATTGAGCACCTAAGTAAACTGGGCTTTCCCTTGCATGAGCAGCTCGGTAAGGATGCGATCCTTAATTATTTGCCCAAGTCCTTCCTCCCCTTCCTTACTCATTTTCAGATGACAAAATCTGCAGTGAACTACCACGGCTTGTTGGGGTTGCTGCAGAACTTTGAGAAGGACCACCAGCTCCATAAGGAGTCGGTGAATGTTGTGGGAGGGTCTTCTTCTGGTTCTCGACCCTTTAAGAAAGGAAAGAAGAACAAGAAGAAGAAGAATAAGAAGGTACAGCCACATGCTGGGATATCTGCATAGGGTCAGACCAAGAAGTGCAAGCCTGACCAGAGCCAGGCGGAGTGCTTCTTTTGCAATAAGCAGGGGCATTGGAAGAGAAACTGTCCTCTATACATTGCCTCCCTAGACCTAAACAGGTCGAAGAAGAAGCAAGGTAATTATATGATAACACCTTGCAACTTTTTCATTTGTGATACTACTGCATGGGTATTGGATATCGGAAGCCCTTATCATATCTGTAATTCGATGCAGGGTCTGCAGGTCAGTAGGAGATTTGAGAAGATAAGAGGTTCCTGAACGTTGGAGATAGAAGCAAAGTTTCAGTTCTAGCTTTAGGAATCATGAACCTTGTAATCAATTCTCGTAATGTAATTCTAAGTGAATGTCACTATTATCCAAGTTTTTTATTAAATATTATTTCTGTAGGCCTTTTGACCATATACAGTTATGAATTTTTAATAAAAGAAAATATTTGCAATATCATTTTGAATGGTGTTACAATGTTTGTTGGACAACTAAATAATGGAATTTACTTACTATCACAGCCTGTTAATGTTGTTCAAACCTTCGGTAAACACCCTAGAATGGATAATATGTCAGAAGTCTACCTTTGGCACTATAGGCTAGGTCATATCAATAAGAACAGGATAAACAGATCGGCTCAAGAAGGAATTCTTGAAGTTAGTGATTGTGAATCACTTTCAACCTGTGAGTCCTATCTTTTTGGGAAGATGATCAAGTCATCTTTTAGTGAAAAAGGTGAGCGAGCCAGTGAACTTTTGGGTCTGGTACATTCTGATGTATGTGGACCCATGAGCTCAATTGCAAGAGGTAGATATTTCTACTTCATAACCTTCATAGATGACCTATCGAGGTATGGGTATGTCTACTTAATGAAGCATAAGTCGGAGTCATTTGAAATGTTCAAACTATTCCGAAATGAGGTAGAAAATAAACTGAAAAGTGTATTAAAACTCTTCGATCTGATCGAGGAGGTGAATACCTTTCCAATGAGTTTCTGACATATCTTGGAGAGAATGGGATTCTCTCTCAGTGTACTCCTCTTGGAACACCACAGTATAATGGTGTGTCTGAAAAGAGGAATCGGACCTTGTTGGATATGGTTCGATCCATGATGGGGTTTGCTGGTCTGCCGATCTTCCTCTGGAGATATACGCTCAAATCGGCTTATTACCTTCTAAATAGGGTTTTGAGTAAGTCTGTAACCAAAATGTCTTATGAGATATGGATAGGACGTAAGCTAGTACTCTCGCACCTTAAGATTTGGGGGTGTCCAGCTTATATTAAATGTTTAATTATGGACAAGCTTGGACCTAGGTCTGACAAGTGTTATTTCATAGGGTACCCAAAAGAGACCAAAAGATATTATTTCTACCTAGCTGATGAGCAAAAGGTGTTTGTCAGCCTTAAGGCAATTTTTTTGGAAAAAGAATTCCTTGGTGAAGGGACTGTTGCCTCTAAGGTCGAACTTGAGGAAGTTTGGCAGGTGAAAAAACCGACACAAGTTGCTGAACCTGAATTGGATTTGGTTAGATCAGATCCGGAGCCCATTGTTCCTGCACCCTTAAGGTAGTCTGGTAGAGTACCACGTCAACCGGATAGATACTATGGTTTCTTAGTCCGGGATGGTGATCCTATCGAACTTGATGAAAACGATGAGGATCCGATCACCTACATGGATGTAATGCAGAGACCTGACTCTGAGAAATAGCTAGAGGCCATGAAATCTGAAATGGAGTCTATGAAGGTCAACGATGTGTGGACATTGGTTGACCCATCCGAAGGAGTAAAACCCATAGGGTGTAAGTGGGTCTTCAAGAGGAAGAGGGGCACAGACGGAAAGGTGGAGACCTATAAAGCCCATCTAGTTGCCAAGGGATATCGTCAATGTTATGGTATAGACTATGATGAGATATTTTCTCCTGTGGCAATGCTCAAATCCATTCGGATTATGCTTGCGATAGCTGCCCATCTGGACTATAAAATCTAACGGATGGATATGAAGATAGCTTTCCTAAATAGAGAGCTAGATGAAAAGGTGTATATGATACAATCTGAAGGGTTCACATCCACAGATGAGTCTAAGGTGTGCAGGCTACAAAGATCCATTTATGGACTTAAGCAGGCATCCCGAAGTTCGAACATACATTTTGATAGGACGATCAAGATGTATGGCTTCGTTAGAAATGGAGAAGAGCCCTGCATTTATAAGTGGGCTAATGGTCCAGTAGTGGTATTTCTTATATTGTATGTGGATGATATTCTCTTAATCGAGAATGATGTCCCTGCATTACAAGGAATAAAGATTTGACTGTCGTCACGGTTCTCCATGAAGGATCTAGGAGAAGCTTCCTACATTCTAGGGATAAGGATCTATAGGGATAGATCTAAAAGGTTGCTTGACTTATCCCAGTCCACGTACATTGATATTATGCTGAAGAGATTCAGCATGGAGAATTTCAAGAAAGGCTATCTACCGATAGGCCATGAAATTTCTCTCTCGAAGAGGGATTATCCGACGACACCTCAAGAGAGAGAGCGTATGAGTAGAATTCTATATGCTTCGACAGTGAGATCTATCTTGTACGTCATGACATGTACATGACCAAATGTGGCATACTCACTAGGGGTAGTGAGTAGATACCAATCTGATCCAGGAGAAAATCACTGGAAGGTTGTTAAAACCATCATGAAGTATTTAAGAACTAAAGACCAGTGGCTTGTTTATGGTGAATCAGACTTGAGACTTATAAGGTTTACAGACTTTAGTTTCTAGTCTGATCATGATGACAGTAAGAGTGTGTCGAGATTTATTTTTACCCTTAAAGGTGGGGCTGTCTGCTGGAAGAGTTCCAAGCAGCACACTGTGGCAGATTCAATTTGTGAGGCAGAGTATGTCGCTGCATCAGATGCTGCCAAAGAAGCAGTGTGGCTGAGAAAATTGCTCACCGAGCTCGAAGTAGCACCCTCCCTTATTGATCCAGTTCTGCTCTACTGTGACAGCTCTGGAGCCATTGCTCAGGCGAAGAAATCGAAGGCACACCAACGGACGAAACATATTCTGCGCTGCTACCATCTTATCTGAAAAATCATGGATAGAGGTGACGTCGATCTTCAGAAGATCGATGGGAAAGAGAACCTAGCCGACCCATTCACTAAAGCCATTGCGGTGAAGGAGTTCGACAACTTCAAGTCAAAGATGGGTATTAGATATTGCACCGATTGACTTTAGGCCAAGTGGAAGATTGTTGGGAATAGTGTCCCAAAGCCAATCGTCAGCCTGTTGACGGTTGTGCTCTTTCTTGTATTAGTATATAAATTATAAATTAATAAAAGTTATTTTGATATTTTTCATCATAAATTATTTCATCTTCTAATGAACTCCTGTGTTGTGGTGAAGTCCTTAGAACTATTTAGACTCGATAAAGGAGGATTTGTCGTTTAGTCCTTAAACCTGTTCACGATCAAATGATACGTTGTTACCAAGGATAACAACATTTATTAAGCATAGGTCATTGTATGCCATATGGGTTGGTTGTCCTCTTAACCAAGGAGTGTGGAGATACTGGTATGGCATATAGGTGAGATGTAAGGGTACATCTGCACTGAACGTGACCGACTTCGAAGCTTTTTCTGCTGTCAAGATTTGCTCCGATGGGATATGGGTATAACTGTCCCTCCAACCTGAGACTGCCATAGTGACTTGCAAGCAACTCATTACACCTAGGTACTGGACTACCTGAATTTTTAATTCAGTGATGGAAGGTTGCTGGGTGTAGTCAAGTACTTGACTTGTCGGTGTGTGTGTCATGATGGGATTGACCACTCCAGATTAAGGAGTTGTGTACAGTCATATTTCAATTTAGCAAAACTTTGGCCAGGGTAGTCCTAGTGAGGAGTCACAGGACTATTTGAGTTGAGTACGATTCAGATGATCTGATCAGGGTTGACAGTTTAACCCTGAGTATTCCTATACAAAGGGGTCAAAAGGAATGAATTATACAGTAACCATATTCACGTAGGTTCTGAATGTTGCGATTGCGACTATTCGATCTATCTGAACATCGGGTACCATTACTAGATGGTCACTTCGATTAGTACAGAAATTGGTTCCTGTGCTACTGGCTTAGGTTCCAACCTAGGAGGTCACACATATTAGAGGTTTCTATCTGATCTAATGGCTGGTGAAGAGTCCCATTGGACTGGGACTCTTCGACCAAGAGTCCTAATGCTCAGGGACTCTGAGTCCTACATGTCTGGAACTTTGTGATCGAGAATTAGGATTCTCTAGTTATGAGTTCCATGCATTTTGGGTACTGGGGTCAAGAGTCCCACTGGTTTGGGACTCTTCGATCAGGGCTTCATATCGATGGATTTTGATGTCCGATTGCCCATCGAATTTAGACTCAATATTTATGAGAGGTTTAATTAGTGATTTGATTTTTAATTAACTCAATTTGATTGAGTAATTATTTTTGGATCAAGTCCAATTGAATTGGATTCAGTTGGGTTTGACCCGATTAGGTTAAGAGTTGACCTAATCGCCAAGGTGGTTTGGTCCCTGATCTGATCAAGGATTGGGCTTAGTCAATTTTTGATTTGATTAAGATTTTATTGAGCCTAATTAAGCCTAATTGTGTTGGGTTTAACTTAGTCTAATTGTGCCTAACCTATTTTGATAAAGTTGGTTCAATTAGATTGGTTTAAAATTTCAAACCACCTTTGACTTATCTCTCTGCGTCACCTTTCCCACCTGCGCCTATTTGAATTCATGAGAAACAAATTCTCATGAATTTTCTCCCATGCAGAAGCCTTCCCATGCTCCTCCCTTATGTGCCATTTGAGTGGATAAAGATTGATTAGTTGGCCATTCAAATTCAAATGATGTTTGAATTTGAATGGGCAACTAATCCATGCACCACCTTATCCTTTTATGCGCCCCATTCTCTACACGAGAAAAAGATTCTCATGTAAATTCTCCATGCACAAAGAACCCATGCCCCTTCTCTTCTCATGTCTTGAGTGGATAAGGATAGGTTCGTTGGCATTTGAATTCAAATTCGATTTGAATTCAAGTGAGCAACCACCTAGCTTTATCTCACGTAGTGAAAATACTGAAAAGATGTGATCTTGCACCATTTTAAAATGAGAGAGAAGGTGAGGCATGCGTATATCTGATCTGAGAGAGGAAGGGTGGCGTGAGAATGGCCTTCTGTGTGAGAAAAGAAAAGAAAAGAAAAGAAGAGAAAAAAAAAGAAACAGAAAGGGTGCAGGATTTTTCTGAGAGTACCCTAGGATTTCTGCCTAGGGTTCGGGAAGTGAGAAGGTGAGCTACGAGTGTTTTGAATCTACCAAACTTTAGGGAGAGCTTCATCAATCTCTCTCCTATCTCTGTTGATGATCCAGAGCATCCAAAGAATTGACAGACACCGATTGAAGGAGTTTGATCAGCATCAGCCATCGAAAGGATTCTGCAACGAACTAGCATTCGTGAGGAGCCGATCAGATCGGGAGCTTTGTGTTGATGATCCACAGAGACTAGACATACTATGTGGCTGTATTGCAATGATCAAACCTTTTCGATGGTGATTAGACTGCAGCGATCGACTATCTGTACGAAGGTAACACGTTCCGAATACATAACAGTAAAACGTTTACTGTAGAAGTTTAAATTTTAAATTTAAATACATGCTATATATATCATATTTAGATCCTTATGTAGGATTAAATATGTTAATAAATTAGATTAATTAATAATTTCTACTATAAAATTATAATTTTGAAAAAGTTTTAAAATTACCATTTTACCCCTGCATTGAAATTCACTACAATATGGACAGGGCGTAAGCCAGCACTTTCACACCTTAGGGTCTGGGGGTGCCCGACCTATGTCAAATGATTAGTTATAGATAAACTCGGACCTAGGTCTGACAAATGCACATTCATAGGGTACACCAAAGAGATCAAAGGATATTTTTCTACCATGCTGATGAACAAAAAGTGTTCGTCAGCCTTAAGGCAACCTTTTTAGAAAAAGAGTTTCTTGGTGAAAAAATCATTGCCTCTAAAGTTGAACTTGATGAAGTTCAATAGGTAGAAGAACCGACACCAATAGCTAA
The DNA here is from genome assembly GCF_000442705.2 of Elaeis guineensis. Lineage (NCBI taxonomy): Eukaryota > Viridiplantae > Streptophyta > Magnoliopsida > Arecales > Arecaceae > Elaeis > Elaeis guineensis. Next base: position 41,290,768 of record NC_026005.2, read on the forward strand.
ACCTGAGTCGGATTTGAATAGATCAGATCCGGAGCCTAATGTACCTGCACCATTAAGGCGATCCGATAGAGTACTAAGTCAGTCGGACAGATACTATGATTTCTTGATCCAAGACAGTGATCCCATCAAACTTGATGAGAATGATGAGGATCCGATCACCTATATGGATGCAATGCAGAGACCTGATTCTGAAAAATGGCTTGAAGCCATGAAATCCGAAATGGAGTCCATGAAGGTCAACGATATATGGACATGGTTAACCTACCTGAAAGGGTTAAATCCATTGGGTGTAAATGGGACTTCAAAAAGAAGAGGGGCACAGATAGAAAGGTGGAGTCCTATAAAGTCCATCTGGTTGTCAAAGGGTATCGTCAATGTTATGGTATTGACTATGACGAGATATTTTCTCCTGTGGCAATGCTCAAACCCATTTGAATAGTGCTTGCAATAGCTGCCCATCTGGATTATGAGATCTGATAGATGGATGTAAAGACAGCTTTCTTGAATGGAGAGCTGATAGAAGAGGTGTATATGATACAACCTGAGGGGTTTACATCCACAGATGAGTCCAAGGTGTACAAGCTTCAGAGATCGATTTATGGATTGAAGCAAGCTTCTCGGAGTTGGAACATGCATTTTGATAAGGTGATCAAACATATGGCTTCGTTAAAAACAGAGAAGAGCCTTGCATCTATAAATGGGCAAATGATCCAGTTGTGGTATTTCTTGTCTTTTATGTGGATGACATTCTCTTAATCGAAAATGATATCCCCGCACTACAGGGAATAAAAGTTTGGTTGTCATCGCAGTTCTTCATGAAGGACTTGGGTGAAGCATCCTACATCCTAGGGATGAAGATCTATAGGGATAGATCTAAAAAGATGCTTGGGTTATCCCAGTCCACGTACATAGACACTGTGTTGAAGAGGTTCAGCATGGAGAATTCCAAGAAGAGCTATCTACCGATAGGCCATGGAATTTCTCTCTCTAAGAAGGATTATCTGACAACTCCTGAAGAGAGAGAACGTATGAGTAGAGTCCCATATGCTTTGACCATGGGATCTATCATGTATGCCATGATATGTACAAGGCCAGATGTGGCATACTCACTAGGAGTAGTGAGTAGATACCAATCTGATCCTAAAAAAAATTACTGAAAAGTAGTTAAAGCCATCCTTAAGTATTTGAGAAATACTAAGAACCAATAGTTAGTTTATGACAAGTCAGATTTGAAACTTGTGGGGTTCACAGACTCCAGCTTTCAATCTGACCATGATGATAGCAAAAGCGTATCAGGTTATATCTTTACTCTGAATGGTGGAGCCATCTGCTAGAAGAGTTCCAAGCAGCAGCATACTATGGCAGACTCTGTTTGCGAGGCAGAGTACATCGCAGCATCGGATGCCGTGAAAGAAGCTGTGTGGCTGAGAAAATTCATCACCGTGCTCGGAGTAGCACCCTCCCTCGATGGTTCGATCCTGCTCTACTGTGACAGCACTGATGTCATAGCTCAAGCGAAGGAACCCAAAGCACACCAACGGACGAAGCACATTTTGCGCCACTTCCACCTGGTCTGGAAGATCATGGATTGAGGTGATGTCGACCTTCAGAAGATCGATGGAAAGGAGAACCTGGTTGACCCCTTCACTAAAGCCCTGATGATAAAGGAGTTCGACAATCACAAGTCAAAGATGGGTATTAGATACTGTGTCGAGTGGTTTTAGGACAAGTGAGAGTTGTTGAAAAATATGTCCCAACAGCCAATTGTCAAGCTGTTGATGGTTGAGCAACCAAGTATTGTAATTGATTTGTTAATAAATAAAATATATTTTTGGTATTTTCATCATAAATTTTTTTCTTCTAACGAACTCCGTTGTTATGATGAAGTACTTAGGACTATTTAAGTTCGATAAAGAGAGGATTTATCGATTAGTCCTTTAAAGCATTCATAACCAAATGATAAGCTGTTAATAAGGACAACAGCTTCTATCGAGCATAGGTCACTGTAGACCATATGGGTTGGTTGTCCTCTAAGCCAAGGAGTGTGGAGATACTGGTATGGCATACAGGTGAGATGTAAGGATACATCGTCATTGAACATGACCAACTCCAGAGCATTCTGCTATCGAGAATGTCTTTGATGGGATATAGGTATAAGTGTCCCTTAGACCTGAGATTGCCTCAGTGACTTGCAAGCAACTCACTATACTTTGGTATTAAACTAACTGAATTTTTAATTCAGTGATAGAAGATTTTTGGGCACAGTCAAGTACTTACGAAGTCAGAGTATGATCGAGATGGGATTGACCACTCTAAGAGTTGGTGAAGAATGAGTCACTGTATTTTAATTTAGTAAAACCTTAGCCAGGATAATCCATCAGATGGATTTGATATTTTGAAATACAACGTGGACAACCTAATCAGAGTTGACAGTGGAACTCTGAGGTGTCCTATGATCATTTTGGTCAAGAAGATGAATTATATAGAAACTATATCCGCATGGGTTCTAAGGATGTTGTTCTACACATTCGACCTATCCGGCCGTTGGGTACCATTACTAGATGATCACTTTGATTGGTACTGAAATTTATTTCTATGCTACCGACTTAGGTTCAGATATATAAGATCACACACATTAGAGTTCATGATTTGATCAGATGGTTGATCAACGATTGAGAATCGTTCTAGGGCTAAACGATCAATACGATTGACATTTAACCTAGTGTAAGTGTTGCAAGAGGATCGATTAGCAATTTGATTGCTAATTGACTTAATTTGATAAAACCAATGGGCTGAGATTAAGTCTAATTGAATATAATTTAATTAGATTTAGTTTGGGCTTGATTGGATCAAGTCCAATTGGTTTATTGGATAAGCCAAGTGCAAGGAAAAACTAGTCCTATTTCAATTAAGACTTGAGTCAACCTAATTTTTAATTTGATTAAAAAATTAAAATAGTTTTAAATCTAATTTAATCTGATTAAATTAGATTCTTAATTGAGTTAAGATCTATTTTAATTAAGTTGATCTAATTTTGGTTTGATTTGGTTTGAGAAATCAAATTAAAACAAGTCATAAGATAGAATCCTAGTAAGACTAGGATTCTACCTTGCACCACATAAGCCCCCCACGCCCTCTCTCTTATTCCACACCAATTCCCTCTTATTTTGTGTGACAAAAATTTTCTCCCAGGTCTTCACCATGCCCAAAAGGTTTCCTTTTTTCTTTCTTACATGGAAGATGGTTGTGGATCAAACCAAAGTAGGAATAAGTTTGGATTTCAAATTCTATGAGATAGAGTTTTAGAAATCCAAAACTCTTTTTTTTTTGCACTAATTTTATCCAAAATTTTTCTAAGATTTTCATGACTTTTATAGAACTTCATAGGTTCCCTTTTCTGTTGGTCCACACACAAAAAGAAGGAGGGGGCGCCCAAGAGTTGGGCACCCCTTATCTTGCCATGTTTGGATAAACCTTGACTAGGTATTTGACCTAGACAAGGACTCTATCATATCTCTTTATATAAAATAAATTTCTTCATGAAATATTTGTAAAAAATAGATCAATGAGAGACCTTTGGAGTGTCCAAAAATTGGAGAGAAAAAAGGTTGGAGCATGGAGATATAATAGACACAAGATAGGGTGTCTAGAGAGAGCAAAGAGAAGAAGAGGAGGGTCTTCTTCTAGGGTTGTTGTGTTCATCTCTTTCCTTCCTCCATCTTGAGTTGTCTGAGAGCATCTCAGATCTAAAACTCTTCCTACTTCTCATCTTTGAAAGAGTCCAAATCTAGAAGAAGGAGGCTCCTAATCAACCATCGAAGAAGAATCAGTGCAGTACTAGCATACTGAGCTGATTTCCTAGAGCAGGACTTCTGATTGAGATTCGTGGGCTCGTGTGGATGACTCCTAGAGGTCAGATGTATGTGTGACTCACAACATCATCCTCAAGCCTGGATCAGTAAGGTTAGAACATCTAACTTGCAAGGTAATAGATCTGATCTATTGTTTATTACATACGTTAGATATAGCATAGAAACATATTGATATGATCAACATGTAGTTCATTCCCTATATATTTTAATTTTTGATTTAATGCCATGTAATAATCATATAATAGGATCTTAGATCTAGAGATTCTTTAATTTTATAAAATAAATTTTGATTTATTTTAGTCTTCCACTGCATAATCTTGAAAAAATTTCAAGATCTAACCCTGAAACCCTAGATCTGATTCTTTCATAAAGCCCATCTAGTTGTCAAGGGATATCGTCAGCGTTATGGTGTTGACTATGACAAGACATTCTCTTCTGTGGCAATGCTCAAGTCCATTCGGATCATGCTTGCAATAGCGGCATATCTGAACTATAAAGTCTGGCAAATAGATGTGAAGACAGCTTTCCTAAATAGAGAGCTAAACGAAAAAGTGTATATGATATAATCTGAAAGGTTCACATCCATAGATGAGTCCAAGGTGTGCAAGCTTCAGAGATCCATTTATGGATTGAAGCAAGCATCTCAAAGTTAGAACATATATTTTGATAAGATGATCAGAACGTATGACTTCATTAATAACAGAGAAGAACTCTGTGTATATAAATGGGCTAATGGTTTAATAATTATATTTCTTATTTTATATGTAGATGATATTCTCTTAATCGAGAATAATATCCCTGCATTATAGAAAATAAAAGTGTAGCTGTCGTCACAATTCTCTATGAAGGATCTGGGAGAAGCAGCCTACATCCTAGGGATAAAGATCTATAAGGATAGATCTAAGAGACTGCTCAGACTCTCCCAATCAACGTACATAGATACCATGCTAAAATGGTTCAGCATGAAAAATTTTAAGAAAGGCTATCTTTCAATAGGCCATAGAATTTTTCTCTCGAAAAAGGATTGTTCGACAAGCTCTCAAGAGAGAGAGCTTATGAGTAGAATTTCATATGCCTCGATAGTGGGTCTATAATGTATGCCATGATATGTACAAGACTGGATGTGGCATACTCACTAAGAGTAGTGAGCAAATACCAATCAGATCTGAGTGAGAACCATTGGAAGGTTGCAAAAATTATCCTTAAGAATTTGAGAAATACTAAGGACTAGTGGCTCATTTATGGAGAATCTGACTTGAATCTCGTGGGATACACTGATTTCAATTTTTAGTTAGATCATGATGATAGCAAAAGCGTGTCATAATATATATTTACCCTAAATGGTGGGACTGTCTGCCATAAAAGTTTCAAGCAATACACCATAGCCAATTCAATATGCGAGGCAAAATATATCGCGACATCTGATGTAGCAAAGGAAGCTGTATGGCTGAGAAACTTTATCATCGAGCTAGGAGTGGCACCCTCCATTGATGGTCCAGTTTTGATTTACTGCGACAGTACTGGAGCCATAGCTCAGGCAAAGGAGCCGAAGGCACATCAGTGGATGAAGCCTGCATCGCTATCATCTGGTCCGAGAGATCATGGATCAAAATAACATCAATCTTCAGAAGATCGACGGAAAGAAAAATCTAGCCGACCCATTCACTAAAGCACTTACGGTAAAAGAGTTTGAAGATCACAAAATGAAGATGGATGTATGATACTGTACCGATTGGCTTTAGTATAAGTGAAAGTTATTGAAAAATATATCTCAAAGCCAATCGTCAGTCTAATGACGGTTGTACTAATTGATGTAATTGTATATGAATTAATTAATAAAATATTTATTTGATAATTTTTCATCATAAGCTTGTACATCTTCTATATCAAACTTCTGTGTTATGATGAAAGTTCTTAGGACTATTTTAAATCGATAAAAGAGGATTTATCATTTAGTCCTTAAATGAGTTCACAACCAAATGATATGATATTACTAGGATGATAGACATATCAAGTGTAGGTCGTTGTGTGCCATATAGGTTGGTTGTCCTCTTAACCAAGGGTGTGGAGATGCTGGTATGGCATGCAGGTGAAATGTAGAAGTATATTTTACTGAACGTGACCAACTCTGGAGCACTTTGCTTTAAGAGTCACTCCGAAGGGATATGGGTATAAGTGTCCCTCCGACCTGAGATCATCATAGTGACTTGCAAGCAACTCACTGTGCTTTGATACTAGACTACCTGAATTTTTAATTCAGGATCGAAAGATTTTTGGATAAAATCAAGTACTTGTGAAATCGGTGAATGAGTCAATATGGAATTGACCACTCCAAAGGATTGGAAAGAATGCATTATGTTTCAATTTAGTAAGATCTTATACAGGGTAGTCCTAGTGAGGAGTCATAGAATTTATTAGGTTGAGACACATAATAGATGTACTATTAAGAGTTGATAGTTTAAATTCTAAGTCATCCTGGCATCAAGGGTCAAAGGAATAAATTATACAGTAACTATATCCAAATAGGTTCTTGAGTGTTGCTTTGCATACATTTGTCTTATCTGGATGTCGGGTACCATTGCTAGATGATTACTCCAATTGGTACAAAAATCTATTTCTGTGTTACCAGCTTAAGTTCAAACCTACAAGATCACACATACATTGGAAGTTCCTCTTCGATCAATGGTTGATCTGAAGAGTCCCACTGGATGGGTATTCTAGTGAAGAGTTCCACTGGACGGAGACTCTGCTGAAGAGTCCCACTGGATTGGGACTCTGATAAAGAGTCCCACTGGATTGGGACTCTATCATTAATGAAGAATTAATTACTGATTAGATTATTAATTAACTCAATTTAATTGAGCATTAAAATCTGGATCAAGTCTGATTGAATTGGATTCAATCAGGTCAGATCTGATTCGGTTATGAGATGACCTAATTGGTAAAGAAGAAATGATCCTGATTTGATCAGATCTATGACTCAATTAATTATTGATTTGATCAAATTTAATTGAAGTTATTGGAGCATAATTAGATTAGGTTCATCATGTTTTATTTGGATCTAATTAGATTGGGTTTGGAAGAAATCCAATTGGTTAAATCCTAGAGTCCCAAATGAATGGGACTCTCTCCCTTGCACCACCCAGAAAGACTCACTTTTTTTCTCATCACACAAAACCAGTTTGTGTGTGAGAAAACCTAAAGCTAAACCCCTTTTTGTTGCCCTCTTGGTAGTGGATTAGGTTTATTTTAAATTGAATTCAGAAGGTTTGAATTTAAACTCAAAAACCTATCCCTATCATCCCACTCGCTAATGCCTTATGAAGGAGCCTATTTTGTGCGACAAAAAGGAGGAGCTCCCATATATTTTCCATGCCCAAAATCCTCTGATAGGTCCCTCTTTAAGTCAAATAAAAGTGAGAGAAAGGTTGGAGTTAAATTGAAATTCAAAATGATTTGAATTACAACAAACTCCCGCCCTTATCCTTTCTAATCTCATGTGTGCGACAACCATAAAAAGCTTTCTTCTTGTATGCCAAAACATCTGAGGTTTTTGTCATGAGATTGCTGAGGGAAAGAGGGGCCGAATGCCTTTCTTAGAGTGTGAGGTTTGGGTGGGCTTCTATCTTCTTTGACATGAACAAAGGAGGAGACTGATCTCCTCTAGTGTGAGAGACCTAGAACTATTCTAGAATTTTTGGGTGAAAGAAAATCAAAGAGAAGATAGTTTTCATCTACCTTTCCTCTACCATCCAGCATTCTCCTCTGATCTATCTTCAACATCAAAAAGGTCTGAGATAATTAAAGAAGGAGATCAAATCAGATCCACCATCAAAAGCCAACTGCGCGAGCTAGCACTCTCACGGAGGGCTAATCGATCTGAGGGCTTCGTGTGGACCATCTGTAGAGGCTGGATGCTTATGCGACTATGAGTGACCAGAGAGGACCTTCAGATTTACATTCTCGATTGTGTAGTTCAACTACCCATGCTCAAGTATTGGGTTCAAAATCCTGATAGTAGTAGATTAGATCTATTAATAAATTCTGATTTTGGTTCACATGCTTATTGTTTTAAATTTAAATTTTTCAGCATATAAATTTATGTCATAGATCTATTTGTAAGAATTTTAAGATCAGATCTTATGTATATATTTATAGATTAAATAATTTAATCTAATATTTTTTCTGTAAAAATTTTTAAAATGCATGCATGAAACCCCTGTGCATCCCTATATTTTGGATATGAGTTCACTGAATTGACTCAACGATAGAAAACATCTTATGGAAGCCTTACTTACATGTCAAAGATGGTTCTCTAAGTAAAAATTGTGCAAGTGATTTATAGATATGAAATCATTATGAAATCTTGTGCACATGAACCCATATTTTGGTTTATACCCAGGCATAGCATTAAGACATGTATGGGATATTTTGGATATGGTGGAGTGTGTATGAAGATTATGAGTCAATCAATATGAAATTGATCACTCTTAGTAAGAGAAGATCGCATCCTATGAATTCTCATCTCTAGATGATTCGAAAAAAGTCTTTTGACCCAAAGTAGGAAGGAGATTAGAAAAAGTTTCTAATGCTTCATCATTGGAGTCTTCATTGGTTAATGGAGAATCAATATAAATATGTGTTTGAATTTGACATGATTCCATACTCATGAATATATTCGAGATGCAGAGGTGATCAAAGGATTGAATTGTATAGTAACTTACCACTGAAGAATATATTTGATATTTTTATCAAATTTTATATCTTCTGAGTAGTCATGATATACTGTTAGATGTCAATCTTGACTTGTAGATTTGATCAAATTAAAAAATTTAATTCAATCATCAATTAGAAAGGATACTAATTGTTGAGCTCGAGTTAGCTCGATTGGACCTAAATCGGTTAGATTAGAATCTAATCAAATTTGATCAAATTATATCTGGACCTACTACTGTCTAGATATGGAACCCAATGGGTTACACACATAAAAAAATTGGTCAGAAATCTTTTTGGATAAGGTTGATTAGAATTTTGGATCCAATCAGGATTTTCGATAAGCATACTAGCACGTATAGAAACCCTAACTCCTTGGGAGATCAATTTGATCTCATACCTTCCTAATTTGCTAACCCAATTTGGTGAGCAATTGGGTTAGGTCATGCCACCTAGAAGTAGCCCAAAAAGTGGCACCACATTTCAAGTTAACACCAAATTACAAGAGTCCTCTTGGATGAGGACTCTTGGTGCAAAATTGAGGACTCGTGCATGTGTTGGCGTGAGCAGAAGGAAGAGTCCTTCTGGCTTGGGATTCGAATGCGTGTGATGGCCCACATCACTCTCTATCCTCTGGTACATATCTCAAAGCATGAGATATATTTTTTTTGGAATTCTTTGGGTGGAGAAAAAATTGGGAAGAAGGAAGCTCGTGCATGTGTGGTGAAGTCTCACGACTCCTCGTATTTTGAAGAGTCCTTCTACAAATCAAATTTGATTGAAATGGAATGCCACCTATCAGATAATGTTTCTCTTTTGATCTACTTTTATATGGATATTTATCTGGTATTTTTCCAGATATATCTGGAGATAAATCAGATGCCAGAAGCACCTCTATGCATGCGCGCACATGGTAATAAGGGATCGCGTGAAGAGATGCGAGAAGACATCCTTTTGTGCAAATTTTTTGCTCCCTTATTAGGTGATCTAAGATCAAAATTAAATCCTCTTGCCATATGGCAAGTTCTGAATTTTTCTGATTTGAGAGGGGATGCGAAAACATCCCTTCTCTGATCACGTGCATGGGTGAATGTGCTGATCATCGTATCAGGTAGAAGAGTCTTTCTGTCTAAAGACTCTTATTTCTTTTTCTTGGTACACAGATCAGATAAAACTATTGAGTAGGGTGTGTCCTTACATTTGAGCATCCCTCTGACACCTATAAATTGGTGAGCGCACCGAGTGTTCAATCCGATTCAATCTGCTTTTCTTTTTCCTCTCTGTTGCTCTCTTTTCTTTCTTACAACCCACCTTAGTTTTAGAACAAGTCTTTGAGATTTAAGACAAAGCCTAATCAGTCTAAACAAGGGTTGGAAAGGTCTCAAAGAAGGGGGTTTAGAAGTTTAGAGGAGGTTTCAAGAGGATCGAGTCAGGTTCTTGGAGAAATCTAACTGATACAAGGCTACTCGAGTTCTAGAGGTTAGAACTCTTGAAGCAAGGTAAAGGAGGAGTGCTATTTTTTGTTCTATTTTTATGTAGATCACCATTGGAGGGCAGATAATTGGACACCTCATGAAAATTAGGATTAGTGCTACAGGTATTATTTTTATCCAAGTTTACATTAATTATGCTTTAATTGTTATAGTCAAGGGTTCTTGGGCATTAGGATTTTTGATGTGTCTGGTGTTTTAAATAAAAATTTTAAACACCTAGCCCTGCTGTTGTACCATCAAAATCCAACAGTCAAGTACTTGTCAAATCGATGCATGAGTCAAGATGAGATTGACCCCTCTGAATAAGTAGGAGTTATGTATCAATGTATTTCAATTTTGCAAAATCTGAGTCTGGATAATCCATGTGATGGATTTGAAAGATTAAAATATAATATAGATGATTTATCTAGGATTGATAGTCAAATCCTAGATCATATTTGAGAATTATAGTCAAATGGATGAATTATACGGTAACCATACACTGTAGGTTCTTGAATGTTGCTTCATCATCATTCGACCTATCCAGATGTCGGATCTCATTGCTAGATGGTTACATCGATTGGTTCAAAAATTTATTCTTATGCTACCGACTTAGATTCAAATCTATGGGGTCACACTCAAAAGAAGTTTCTAACTGATTATGTGGCTGATCAACGATTGAGAATTGTTCAAAGATTTAATCGTCAATTTAATTGATGGTTAACCTTCTACAAAAGTTGCAATGAATTTATTTATTGAGTGTTAGTGAATTAATAGAAGATTAATTAATAATTAGATTACTTATTAGCTTAATTTAATTGAGAAAAAGAGATTTGATCAAATCAAATTGAATTCAATTTGACTCGATTAGGTTATGAGATGACCTAATCGCTATGAAAAAATTATTCCTGATTTGATCAGAACTTTGATTTTATTGATTTTTAATTTGATTAAAATTTATTTAAAAAATTATGAACCTAACTAGATTGGGTTTCATCTATTTATTTGGCTTAACTGGATGTAATTTAGTTTGGAGTCAAATAAGAAAACCAAGAGTCCATAAAAGATTGGACTCTTCTTCTTTTGCACCACCCTATTTTTGATGCCACAATTCCCATGCCAAAAGTTGTTTTCCATAAGGTTTCTCCACACCAATAACATATGATGTTGCTCCTTTCTTAATGCCAAAAATAGTTGGGTTTTGATAAGAGGAAAGATTTGAAATTTGATTTCAAAATATTCCTTATCAAGAGGTGTTTGTTTTCATCCAAACCACCCCACACACCATACCTTGTTTTCTCTTTCTTTTGTGCGACAAAAGGAGGATTTTTGCGGCATGGAAAATTAGATGGAGATCTAATTTAATGTGAAAAATATTTGGTTGGGGTGTCCCATATTTTTTTGGGTGTGGAATTATGAGAGGGAGCAACAAAACAAGGAAGAGTCCAAACATTGCTGGACTCTTCACCCTAACCTCCTTACATGCCAAAATAAAAGTGATTTTATTTCTTTTGTGCATGTAAGAGTGAGAGGAGAGAGAGGTCTCCATGGTGAGGGGCTTTGGGCATGGTTTCTTGATGTGAAAAATAGAGGAGAGTCCTCTCCTCCTTGGGTTAGCGCAAAATCTAGATTTTTAGATTTTGATCCTAAGGTTTGGGAAGAGAGAGAAATAAGAAAAAAAAATTATTTTTTCTCCATACTTCTTCTTCATTTTCATCTCTTCTAGATGTTTTTCTTCAACCTCTAAAAATATTTAAGAGATTTAAAAAAAGAATCTAGATCAGCCAACAAGATGATCTTCATACGAGCTATTACTCTCGAGGAGACCGATCAGATCGGGACTTCGAGTGGACTTTTCGTAGAGGCCGAACATGTGTGTGGCTATGAGCAATCAGTGAAGATCTCTTTTACTACATCTGTCAGCAGTGGTAATTGTTGATCCGTGCTCAAGTATCGAGTTCTGAACTCAGATTAGAAGTAGATTTGATCTACTTCTCACATATATGCATACAGATTTTATCTTCTGATTTTTTTAGGTTTTATGTGTAATATATCATGTTATAGATCCTAAAGTAGGTTAATTTTATGATTAGATCATATGCATGTTAGGTTAATATGATTAATCTAGTTACTTTTTACTGTGATTTATTTCAAAAAATTTTGAAATACATGCATGAATCACCTACATTTTCTAACAGCAGTATCAGAATCTAGGTTCATTATGATATATTATATGTGCAATTTAAATCTAAAATTTAATTTTATTTAGATTTGATATATAAAATTTTATATCTGAATTTAATTAAAAGTTGATCGTACAAATTAAAATAAGGTTGTCCTGCTGTAGAGTTTATCCCTTATAGTGAATAGGTTGTTCTAGTTTGTGCTGATCTTTGATAAAATCTGATTTTAGATATTGCATATCATGTTTATGATCTGATTTAGATATGATCTAAGATTATAATCTGATCTGATATAATTTAGATTAGATATGAATTCATGCATATATGATATGTGATTAGATTAGATGATCCGATTAGTAGGTACTTAGATTGAGTTGATCATCAGGCCATCCGATCATAGGAGCAAGAAGGATTTAAAGGCTCTCACTTCCCATTCGATGGGGCACTCTTATGGTGTGTAGGGGTGCTATATGATTAAATCCTATAAAAAAAATATGAAAAGAAGAATTTTTTTTTTTGCAAAATTTTAGATTTTGAAATCCTAGGTTTGTTGTATGTGATATAAAGTTATATAAAAAGTAAAATATCTAATCTATATGATTAAAATTATTTTAATCATGAGAACATAAAATCTAAAATTATAAAAAGTTTAGACATGATCTAAAAGAGTGTTTATGATTGATTTTATTTTAGGATTATGCAAGATTTTTTAGATCTAAAATTCTTTGAAATATGCTCGCACAATTACTGAGCCGTTCTAGTTTCGAACTAAGTTGACTCAATTTTTTTGTGTAGCCAGCTCAGTGTTGATTGAGTCGATCCAGTTTCAGAATAAAAAATCTTTACATAAAATTTATTATAAATTATTTACAAAATAAAAAGTTAAAATTGTTCAAAACCTAAATCTAAACCTATGTTGAACCTACACTTAATTTAGAATTAAGTTGAACTAATTAGATCTAGAATTATGAATTAAAGATCTAATGTCATTCGTATAAAATATGGATTGATGGGTTTATGGGTTAGCTTGATCAGGTCATCTTAATTGGGTTAGACCTAAGGTTAGAATCAAAGAGTTAATGGACCAAGTAGAAAAATTAATTAAATCTAATAAAATATTGAATTAGATTAAATCAAAATTTTTCTAGAACCAATACAATAGCTGTAGATGGTCAAGTACATATCTTTGATTAGACCAAATGAATCTTGATCATGGCTCAGTGGTCAAGTCCGAAGTCTTTAGGCAAACCTAATTGAAATTGATGAACCAATTGGTGTCTAAGGTAAGTTTGATATTCTGATCGATAATTTTTAATTGAGAGTGGCTTACTTGATTATTTTGATGGTGTCTAAGACAAGCTTAGCATACCCTCCCACTGATCTCACTTTCTTGGCCGATATGGTTAATCAGCTTTTGATTAGGTTGCTCATTGATTCGTGCTAACCCTTGCTATATAGGTAAATCAGTGTGACTGATTTAGGTGCTTCTAGTTCGGCCAGCTAGTCTTGAGTCCTCTTTATGATTTGGTAAAGTCAGTGGGAGGATTTATAACTAGTTGGGTGGACCATATTAAGCTTAATCTTCTTTGATTTGACTTGGTGAAGTTAGTGGGAGGATTAAAAATAGCTGGTCAAATCTCTTCTCTAAATTAATTCATATCTTAAATTTTTTAAATTATTAGATCTCTAAAATGAGATAGTTATGGTGATAACTAAATCATAGCCTCCCATTAAGTTAGGTGATAATGTGTCCATTAGTATGATTATCATTGGAGACCCAAAGGCCTGATGCTCATCTGCTATTGAAATTATCATTCATAATATGATGACTCAGTCGAGTCTCTCTAGCAAGTAGTTAGGTTGGCCGGCCAAAGTTGAGCCTAATCATTTGATAGTTAGATTCCTAAGTATGATCATGTTAATGGTTGGACTTAATCAGGGCTTGCAGAGAAGACCAAAGTCAACTGAAAAGTTATGTCGGACTAAATCAATTACTAAAAATTATTTGATAAAATAATTGATTAAAGAACCTACCTGTGGATGCACATGGGTGAACCGACCAAAGTCAGACTTGTGTGCAGTCTGTGAGGATTCTAGAATCCACTAAGAAATTAGGATAATTCCTCAGATTGGAGGTAAAGGCTACCAATTCGACTAAAATAGTAGAAGAACCTTTAGACTAAATTTTTAATCTTAGGATTAATCAATTCATAAACATAGAGATCTTATATTTTTCTTTCAGTTATGGCTAAATATCCATTGCTCCGTTCACTATTTGACAGTGATTTATTTATAGGACCCAACTTCGATAGATGGTATCGGAAGTTGTAAATAGTTCTAGAGTATGAATGGATCCTATATATGATTATGGATCCAGCACCTGATGTTTCTACATCTAACACATATGATGCAATGAAAGGTAGTTATTAGAAGTGGCCAAATGATCGTATCATCATATGGTATTTTTTTGAGAGCAGTGAAGAACATGAATTTAGTTGTAAATTCGATAATGCTCAATGGGAGGAAATCCTTCAAATATTGAAGGAGTTCTTTTGCACCTCTGAATATATGTCTTTAGTAAGATAATAATTCTTTGAGAAAGAAAAAGAAAAGAAGGTGCAAAAGAGTCATGCTTGGGATGAGGAGCCCGAACTGACAAAAGAGTCTAAGGTTAATCTAGTCTGACAGAGTTTCTTGATCCAAACAGGCTAAGAAAGAGAAATCAGCAAAGGGTTGCTAGACAAGGTACTTATATGACACTACTACCTGGGTATTGAGTATCGAAAGTCCATGCAAATTGTTGCAATAACTTCAAGTTAGTAGAAAGATTGGAAACAACAAAAGATTCTTGAATGTTGGAGATGAAAGTCATATTTTGGTTCTGACTTTAGGAATTTTTAAGCAAGTTTTTGATTCTAATAATGTCATTTTTGGTGATTGTCACTATTGTCTATTTTGATGAATATAATTTTCGTAGGCTTTCTGGCCATGGATGGATTTACATTGTCAACATAGAATGATTTTTGTGATATCATTATAAATGATATCAAAATCATGGTGGACAACTAAAGGAATGGCACTTACGAATAGTCATAACTTGTTAGTGTACTGTACACAACAAACAAACTTTTTAGAGTAGATAATGTCACAAATGCCTACCTTTGACAATTTAAGCTTGGTCATATAAACAAGAATAGGATTAACAGAAAATAATTCTCGAAGTCAATGATTGTGAATCATTGTCAACCTATGAATCCTATCTCTTTAGTAAGATGATCGAGTCACCTTTTACTGGAAAAGGTGAATGAGTCAATGATGCTCTGAGTCTGATACATACTATTATATTAGATCTATAAACATATTTATCATAAATTTAAATTATTTAAAATATTTAAACTATTGGGTTTCAGTCACACAGCAGAAAATGATTTTTAAAATTTTAAAATCATATAAATCAGTAGCTTTATCAAATAAAACTACCGAGCCAGAATCCAAACCCTAGAATCACCTTGTCGATTTTGATCAAAGCAAAAACAAGCATGCATAGGGATAGAATTTTATACTTTTGTGAAAATAAAAAAGTGACATATTAGTGTTCTCCACAAGACCCCAAGGTAGAAATCCTCCAACGGTGATCCACATGAATGATGGCCAAGGTCCTTCCTAATCGGTGCGCTGTTGCAGCCTTATCTTCTTAAGAACACTGCCAGCTTCCAACTTCTGTCATGATCGCATCAAAGCCCAGTTGCTATCGATCTTACCACCAAAATGACACTAAGAAGACACTCTTTAGATGTCATACAACCTAAGATTTGATTTTTGACTTCAACACATGAAAAAACAAAATCCTAAGGCACTCAAGCAACACTTGCTGAAAATCTCACCACCCATATAGCAAATTTTGCCACTCAAAATTCCCTCTTTCTTTTATCAAAATTTTTCCAAATTTTTTTTTATATTTACCACATCCCTTCTCTTTAATTTCACCCAAAAATTATAGCAAGAAGCCATGTGGAGCATCCCCTATAAATAGAGGACTAGGGGACTTGGGTTAGCTCAAACAATTTGATCTAAACCAATTTGAGAACTTGGGTTAATACAATGTGCTAGCATATCAAATTAACCCATAGAATTTATATTAAACTCTAATTAGATCAATACCAAATCCTAAAGTGTGTGACCCATTGGATTTTAAATCTAGCCAGCAGTGGATCAAGACTTTCGACGTAATCCTAATCCGATGAGATTAGGTCATCCAAAGAATTCCAATCAACTTAGATACTTTCAAATTGACTCCAAAATTAATTTATTAAATTCTAATAAATTCATAAGTCAAGATTGATGTCTAAAAATATGTCATGACTATCTAAAAGATTTAGAATTTTGATAAAAAATTATCAAAATATCCTTCAGTGGAAAGTTTTTGTGTAATTCAATATTTCAGTCAAACAACATCCCAGATGAGCTGTGGGTATGAAAATATGTCAAACTCAATCACTTATCATTATGTATCTCGATCTGAAGGTGATGATTCAGTTGATGATGTATTAAAAAAATTTTTCTAATTATCATCCTGCTTTAGCCAAAGACTTCCGAATTATCGTCCTATGAGATCACATAGGATGTTTGCTCTCCTTATTAGGAGTGATTGATCCCTTCTTGATCACTCACAACCTTCATGCATACTTCACCATATCCAGAACATCTCACACAAGGATCAAAAAATCAAGTTAGGTAGCAAACCAAAATATGGATCCATGTACACAAGATATCATGGTGACCTCAGGTCAAAGGATCACTTACACAACTCCCACTAGAGAAACATTAGTTGACATGTAAATAAGACTCCATCTGATATTTTTTTATAGGTTAATTCAGTGAACTCATTCTCTAATGAGCATCCATATCCTTGTATTAGTGTCACCACACAAGTGATTGTGAGATCAACCACCCTTATTTCTGAGCATACATAGGATATGTCAGTCTTACCAGTATCATTGATCTTTGGCTCAATGTGCCAATGACTAAAAATATTTTAGGTTAGGGCTATCAAGGAATTAGGTCTCACTGGCATGATCTCATCACGTCCCTAACATCATTGTCCAAACTTATGGGGATCATTATAATCTTAAAATAAATAAGATGTGGCATATAATGAAATAAAAATACCTATTTTATTAATATAAATATCAATTTACATGAGTTTGAAAAAAAATTACAATAAACACCCTATCGCATCCCATATGTAATTGACTTGTAGGACATTATTCTTTCAATCTCTCACTTGTACTTAAAGCCAATCACCCCTATACTTGATACCTATGCTATCAAGATGGCAGTCAAACTGCTGCATTGACAAGATCTTAGTGAATGGGTCCACTATATTATTCTTGGTGTCAACACACTCCATGATCACATCGCATCTTTCAACTATCTTCCGAATGAGGTGGAACCGTCTTAGGATGTGCTTGAATTTTTGGTGAGACTTTGGTTCTTTGGCTTGAGCAACTGCCTTAGTATTATCACAATATAGAAGCACTGGTTGTTCAATCCTCAAAACCACACCCCTCTCTGTGATGAATTTTTTCATCTAGACGGCCTCCTTAGCAGCCTCACTTGCAGCAATATACTCAGTCTCAGTGATCGAGTTGCAACAGTTTGCTATTTAAAAATTTTTTAACTAACTGTACCACCATACAAGGTGAACACATATCCAGATATTGATCTGCTATTATCAGGATCAGATTGAAAATTAGAATTGGTATAATATTTCAATTTTAAATCAGATCCACTATATATCAGAAAAATATCTCTAGTCCTTCTCAAGTATTTGAGTAAGTTTTTCATAGCTTTTCAATGATCCTCTCCAAGATCATCCTGAAATCTGCTTACAATACCCAAGGCATAAGCAACATCAGGTATGGTGCATAATATAGCATACATTATTGATCCTACAGCCGAAGCATAAGAAATAGAACTCATTCTATTTTTCTCTTCAGGTGTCTTAGGAGACATCTTCTTAGAGAGTTGTATGCCATGACCTATAGACAAGTAACCTCTTTTACTTCCCTCCATGTTGAACCTCTTCAACACAAGATCAATGTGTTGGGAATTGTGTCCCAAAAAGCAATCGTCAAGCTGTTGACGGTTGAGCAACCAAGTATTGTAATTGATTTGTTAATAAATAAAATATATTTGGCATTTTCATCATAAGCTTTCATCTTCTAATGAACTCCGTTGTTATGATGAAGTCCTTAGGACTATTTAAGTTCGATAAAGAGAGGATTTATCAATTAGTCCTTAAAACTGTTCACGATCAAATGATAGGCTGTTAATAAGGACGACAGCTTCTATCGAGCATAGGTCGCTGTAGGCCATATGGGTTGGTTGTCCACTTAACCAAGGAGTGTGGAGACACTGGTATGGCATACAGGTGAGATGTAAGGGTACATCATCATTGAACGTGACCAACTCCAGAGTATTCTACTGTCGAGAATATCTCTGATGGGATATAGGTATAAGTGTCCCTTAGACCTGAGATCGCCTCAGTGACTTGCAAGCAACTCACTGTGCTTTGGTACTGGACTAACTGAATTTCTAATTCAGGGACGGAAGGCTTCTGGGCACAGTCAACTACTTGTGAAGTCAGAGTGTGATCGAGATGGGATTGACCACTCCAAGAGTTGGAGAAGAATGAGTTGCTGTATTTCAATTTAGCAAAACCTTGGCCAGGATAATCCATCAGATGGATTTGATATTTTGAAATACAATGTGGACAACCTGATCAGAGTTGACAGTTAAACTCTGGGGTATCCTATGATCATTTTGGTCAAGGGAATGAATTATATGAAAACTATATCCGCATGGGTTCTAAGGATGTTGTTCTACACATTCGACCTATCCGATCGTCGGGTACCATTGCTAGATGGTCACTTCGATTGGTATAGAAATTTTTTCCTATGCTACCGGCTTAGGTTCGGACCTATGAGGTCATACACATTAGAGTTCATGATCCGATTAGATGGTTGATCAACGATTAAGAATCGTTCTAGGATTAAATGATCAATACGATTGACATTTAACCCAGTGCAAGTGTTGCAGGAGGATCGATTAGCAATTCGATTGCTAATTGGCTTAATTTGATTAAGCCAATGGGCTGAGATTAAGTCTAATTAAATATGATTTAATTAGATTTATTTTGGGCTTGATTGGATCAAGTCCAATTGGTTTATTGGATAAGCCAAGTGCAAGGAAAAACTAGTCCTAGTTCAACTAGGACTTGAGTCAATCTAATTTCTAATTTGATTAGAAAATTAAATCAGATTTAAATCTAATTTAATCTGATTAAATTAGGTTCTTAATTGGGTTAAGATCTATTTTAATTAGGTTGATCTAATTTTGATTTAATTTAGTTTGGAAAACCAAATTAAAACAAGTCATAAGATAGAATCCTAGTAGGACTAGGATTCCACCTTGCGCCACATAATCCTTCTCCATGCCCTCTCTCTTATTCAACGTCAATCTCCACTTATTTTGTGTGAAAAAAACCCTCTCCCAGATCTCTCCCACGTTCACAAAAGGTCTCCTCTCTTCTTTCTTACATGGAAGGTGGTTTGGATCAAATCTAAAAGGAATAAGTTTGGATTTCGAATTCTATGAGATAGAGTTTTAGAAATCCAAAACTCTTTCAATTTTGCACCGAATTTATCCAAATTTTTTTTAGAATTTTCATGGCTCTTAGGGTATACATTGTGCACCCTTTTCTGTTGATCCATACATGAAAATATAAAGGAGGTGCTCAAGAGTTGGGCATCCCTTAACTTGCCATGTTTGGATAAGCCTTGACTAGGTGTTTGACCTAGACAAGGACTCTATCATATCTCTCTATATAAGATGAGTTTCTTTGTGAAATTTTAAGAAAAATTAGAAATTTGAGAGAACTTTGTGCCATCCAAAAATCAAAGAGAAATACCTTTGGGTTGTGGAGATATAAAAGATGCAAGTTTGGGTGTCTAGAGAGAAAAACGTGAAGAAGAAGAGGGTCTTCTTCATGGGTTTTTGTTTTCACATCTTTCCTCCCTCCATCTTGAGTTTCCTGAGAGTGTCTCAGATCTGAAACTCCTCCTTCTACTTTTCATCTTTGGAAGAGTCCAAATCAAGAAGAAGGAGGCACCTGATCAACCATCAAAGAAGGATCAGCGCAGTACTAGCATACTGTGCTGATTTCCTGAAGTCGGACTTCTGATCGAGATTCGTGGGCTCGTGTGGATGACTCCTAGAGGCCGGACACGTGTGCGGCTTGCAACATCATCCTCAAGCTCAGATCAGCAAGATTAGAATGTTTAACTTGCAAGGTAATAGATCTGATCTATTGTTTAATACATACATTAGATGTAGTATAGAAACATGTTGATATGATCAACATGCAGTTCATGCTATATTTATATATTTTAATTTTTGATTTAATGCCATGTAATAATCATATAATAGGATCTTAGATCTAGAAATTTTCTGATCTTAAAAAATAAATTTTGATTTATTTTAGTCTTCTGCTGTATGGTCTTGAAAAAGTTTCAAGATCTAACCCTCTTTTTCAAGATCTAACCCTGAAACCCTAGTATTTGAGTAAGTTTTTCACAGCTTTTCAATGATCCTCTCCAGGATCATCCTGAAATCTGCTTACAATACCCAAGGCATAAGCAACATCAGATATGGTGCATAATATAGCATACATTATTGATCCTACAGCCGAAGCATAAGAAATAGAACTCATTCTATTTTTCTCTTCAGGTGTCTTAGGAGACATCTTCTTAGAGAGTTGTATGCCATGACTTATAGACAAGTAACCTCTTTTACTTCCCTCCATGTTGAACCTCTTCAACACAAGGTCAATGTACCTAGACTAGGACATGCCTAGCATCCTATTCAATCTATCCCTATAGATCTTAATACCAAGTATATAGGATACCTCAGCCAAGCCTTTCATGAAAAACTTTTGTGATAGCCAAGTCTTGATCGATTGTAATATCGGGACATCATTCTCAATGAGCAATATGTCGTCCACATACAAGACTAAAAAGATAATAGCACTCCCACTATTCTTCTTGTACACACAAGGTTCATCTATATTTTTGATAAAGCTAAATGATTTGACTGTCTCATCAAAATAGATGTTCCAGCTCCTCGATGCTTGCTTCAATCCATAAATGGATCTATTCAGCTTGCATACCTGATTTGCTCTCTCACTTGAGATAAATTCCTCTAGCTGAGCCATATAGACTTCTTCCTCAAGATTTTTATTAAGGAAGGCAGTCTTGACGTCCATCTGTCAGATCTTATAGTCTTGGTATACTGCAATAGCAAGTATTATCCGAATAGACTTGAGCATTACTATTGGTGAAAAGATTTTTTCATAATCAGCATCTTATTTTTGTCTGAAATCTTTTGCCACCAGTTTGGCCTTATAGATCTCTACCTGGCTTTCTGATCTAATCTTTCTTTTGAAGACCCATTTGTAGCCTATTGGGGTTACACCCTCAGGCACATCAATCAAAGTCCATACTTGGTTGACGTATATGGAGTCCATTTTGAATTTCATAGCATTTAGCCACTCGTTAGAGTCACTACTCATGACAGCTTCTGAATAGATCATACATTCATCATTCTCAATGATGTGGGTTATTTTGTCATTCTCAAGGATAAATCCATACCTGAGTGGTACACTACACACTCTACTTGACCTTCGGAGAGGAGGTGTGTGAAGTGGCTGTGCCTCAACAATGGGCACAACTGGTTGAGAATTATTTGGTGATTCCTGGATGGGTTGTAGGTTTTGAACTTTCTCAAATTCAACAGACCTCCTACTATCTCCTTTTTAGATAAACTCTTTCTCTAAGAAAATAGCATGTCTACCAACAAACACCTTTTGTTGAGTAGGATTATAGAAATAGTATCCCATACTCTCCTTAGAATAACCTACAAACCTACATCTTTCTGATCTAGCATCCAGCTTATGTCCATTAATATTTTTCACATAAGTCAGGCAACCCCAAATCTTAAGATGCCTAAGATTGGATCTTTCTTCTTTCCATATTTCATATGGAGTGCTACAAATAGATTTTGAAGGTACTTTATTTAAGATATATGCTGTAGCCTCGAGGGTGTATCTCTAAAAAGATATCAAAAGATCTGTGAAACACATCATGGACTGCACCATATCTAATAAGGTGCGATTCTTTCTTTCTGTAATTTCATTTAATTATGGAGTATAAGGAGGTGTCTATTGAGAGAGTATTCCATTTTATTTCAAATAATCAAAGAACTCACTGGATAAGTATTCTCCTCCTCGATCCGATTAAAGAGTTTTAATACTTTTACTAGTTTATTTTTTGACCATTCTTTAATACTCTTTAAATTTATCAAAGGCTTTAGATTTGTATTTCATGAAATACTCATATCCAAATCTAGACCTATCATCAGTAAATATGATGAAATAAGAGTATCTACCTCTGGCTTGAGTCGACATCGGACCACATACATCAGTATATACAAGGTCCAAAATGTCACTTGCCTTTTCTCCATGTCCAAGAAATGAAGTCTTGGTCATTTTGTCCATGAGGCAAGATTCACAAGTTTCATATGATTCATAATCAAAAAGATCAAAAAAACTATCTTTGTATAACTTGTTAATCCTTGACTCATTTATATGTCCAAGTCGGCAGTACCAGAGGTATGTGACATTCACATCCTCTCTCTTTCTTTTCTTCATATTATCAACATGAAGCACATTATCATTAAGTGAAAGAAATAAAAGATCATTATCAATAAAAGTATTTCTATAATATTCATTAGAAAAGTAAATAGAACAACCATTGTTCTTTGCAATTATTTCAAAATCTTATTCCAATAATAATAGTATAGAAATAATATTTCTAACAATATTAGGAATATAATAACAGATCTTCAGTTTCAAAACTTTATCCGAAGGCAACTTCAAAACCCTGATTCCTATGGTTTCGGCCTGAATGGACTCTCCACTAGCATCGAATAGCTCGAAGTCACCTTTATTCAGATTCTTTATTTTCTGCAGACCCTATAATGATTTGCAAAGGTGTGAACCACAGGTAGTATCCAATACCCAAGAATTTAAAAATGAAGTACTTAATGATAAATTAGTTTGTATCATATACAAATGTTTAGTAATATTTGCTGATTTCACAATTGCAAGGTACTCCTTGTAATTTCTCTTCTAGTGGTCCTCCTTGCCACATTGATAACAAGTATCTTTGGTGGAGATCTTTTTCACCTTCTTCTTTGAGATGTTAGCCTTAGGATTCATCTTCTTCTTAGAACCCTTCTTTGCCTTCTTGCTAATCTTATCAAAATGAAGGACTTGAGCCTCTCACCGTTGAAATGGCTTTCTGCTATTTTCAGCATGTTTAGCAACTCAGGTAAGCTAATGTTCAGTTTGTTCATATGATAATTAATAATAAACTGAGAAAATAAGTCAGAAAGAGACTGCAAGATCAAATCCTGGATCAATTCACTATCCATAGCAAAATCTAGTTGTCCTAGATGAGTGATCAAATCAATCATCTTTAGGACATGAGTTTGCACGGAGGTGCCTTCAATCATGCGAGCATGAAACAACTACTTTGATATCTCATATCGAGCAGTTCAACTTTGTTTCCCGTATAACTTCTTAAGGTTAAGGAGAATAGAGAGAACATCCATGTCCTAATGTTGCCTCTAGAGCTCATTGCTCAAAGAAGCAAGCATGATGCATTTGATAGACACACTGTCATCTTTTCACATCTTATATGTAGCCCTTTCCTCCTCGAAAGCATCTTCTTCAAAAGAATCTAGAGCAGGTGTATCCAGAATATAGGAGACTTTCTCTTGAGTGAGAACAATTCTTAAGTTTTTTAACCAGTCGACATAGTTAGGTCCAGTCAACTTGTTTGCATCTAGGATACCTCTAAGTAAAAATGAGGATGCCATGTGTGTAGTTAATCTACAACAACAAGAACATAATATAAGCGGACAACTCATAATGACATTCATAACTAGACTAGGACTTTCATCTAATTGTGTCTCCCACTATTTTATCGAACTTCATATCCCTCAAATATAAAAATTAAAAAATATTCTAATATTTCTTAGTGGGGTTGAGATCCTTATTCCTCACAAACCCTTGTGGATAGCACAACAAGTATTCATGAGTTCAAGAGTAGGTAACTCTTTACCAATTGCACCTTTACAATTCTTAACATCTTTTTTTCTGACCTTTAGATCACATATAGTCTTATGGATAGCACAACAAACTATAGTGTTCTAGTTAAGTTGACCCTTCAATCCATATGGTCATACTTAAATAATGCTGCCCTCGTGGATAGCACAATAAATCAATACTATTCAAATATGCCATAAGTATCAATATGCACTTGATCAACATCATGTCAATTTTTATAGTAAGCCTTGTGGATAGCATAATAAGCTCACTAAGATCTTGACATACTCTATCAATCAAGTTTGAAAGAAGGCTCTTATAATGTCTACATCACTTAATCAATCTAAGTTCGAAAATCAACAAGACTAAATTGGCCAGATAAGTAGGTGGAAGGCACTCTGCAGCTTTTCTAGACACCAATAGAGTTAGCCAGGCCAGCATACAGATCTAATTAGAAAATCACCATTCACACTTTCTTCAACACCAATTGATCTTAAGAATTTGACTTTTGATTAAAAAGTAAATCCAGACATTACAACTTAATATAATTGAATGAGGGACTTTAAACTGATCTCAGCACATCCTAACTACAACTACATAAAATATACTTTACATATTATGCAATACATCTACAATTCATAATTACAATCATATAATCTAGCCAAAATCATATAAGGGTGTAATTGAGATCAAAACATATGACAAGCATATCAAAAAAATATAGCAAACCCTAATCACATTAGGCATACAAAACACCCTTAACCATACATCGATATAAGCATCATGCTACCATGATAATATAAATTTTAAAATTATCATAAATTTATAATTTAATAACTAAAATTTAACATCATGGTATATATAAAGTCAAAAATATTTTTTGAGTTTAAAGACCGATGCTAAAAAATAATGCAGCATATTTGGCAGGATATATGATCAATAACAATTCTATGTAACAATTTTGCACTTGCTTGATCGAATCAAACAAGGATGGCTCTAATACCACTATTGAATTTTGACAATACAGCATGAAATAATTTTTAAAATTTTAAAATCATACAAATTAATAGCTTTATCAAATAAAACTATCAAGCTGGAATCCAAACCCTAGAATCATCTTGTCGATGTCGATCAAAGCAAAAACAAGCATGCATAGGGATAGAATTTTATACTTTCATCAAAATAAAAAAAAAGGCATATTGATGTTCTCCACAAGATCCCAAGATAAAAGTCTTCCAATGGTGATCTACATGAAAGATGGCCAAGGTCCTTCCCAATCGGTGCACTGCCGCAGCCTTGTCTTTTTAAGAACACTGCTAGCTTTGAACTTACGTCACAATCACACCAAAGCCTAGTTGCTATCGATCTTGCCATCAGAATGACACCAAGAAGACACTCTTCAGATGTCATACAATCTAAGATTTGATTTTTGGCTCCAACACATAGAAAAACTAAATCCTAGGGACTGAAGCAACACTTACTGAAAATATCACCACCCTTGTAGCAACTTTTTTTCTCAAAATTTTTTCAAAATTTTTCCTATGCTTACCATGTCCCTTCTCTCTGATTTTACCCAAAAATTATAGTAAGAATCCATGTGAGGCATCCCCTATAAATAGGGGACCAGGAGATGTCTCATGGGATGAAGGGGTGCCAACCTTTGGCACTCCAACTTCCCATGCACCAAATAAATTCATCAAGTAAATTTTTGGTGATCTAATTACTTAGAGCAGAAGGATTCTTAGTCTTCTACATGTCATAAAAAATTTAATAAATTTTGGTGAAAAAAAATAAGATTTCTAATCAGGAAATTAAGGCAACGCGTGTTAGTTAAGAGCCTTCTTTAAGAAGGACTCTTTACTTCACACACCAAAAAAAAGGGGGCGGTATTTATTATTGTGTGTGAGTTTTGGTGGGTGCAGAGGACTCCTTCTCCACTTAAAACTAGTCCAAGTTTATTATTGTGTGTGAGTTTTGGTGGGCATAGAGGACTCCTCCACTTAAAACTAGTCTACGTTGGATAAGGATCCAATCCAAAATGACCCAATCCCATTAGGTCAAAGCCAACTGGTCTATGTTAGCTCAAATAATTTGATCTAAATCAATTTGAAAATTTGGGTTAATATAATGTGCTAGCATATCAAATTAACTCATAAAATTTATATTAAACTCTAATTAGATTAGACTAAGGCCAAATCCCAAAGTGTGTGACCCATTGGGTTTTAAATCTAGCTAGTAGTGGATCAAGACTTTCAATATAACCCTAATCTAATGAGATTAGGTCACCCGAAGAGTCCCAATCAACTTGGACTCTTGTAAATTGACTCCAAAATTAAACTCTTTTAATTCTAATGAATCTACAAGTCCAGATTGATATCTAGCAATGTGTCATGACTATTCGAAAGATTTAAAATTTTGATGAAAAATTATCAAAATATCCTTTAGTGGTAAGTTCTTATGTAATTCAATCCTTCAATCAAACAACATCCCAGATGAGCTGTGGATATGAAAATATGTCAAACCTAATCACTTATCATGATGTACCTCGATCTGAAGGTGATGATTTAGTTGATGATACATTAGAAATCTTTTTTTTAATTATCATCCTGCTTTGGCCAAAGACTTCTGAATCATCATCTTATGAGATCACATAGGATGTTCGCTCTCCTTATTAAGAGTGACTGATCTCTTACTGATCATTCACAATCTTCATGCATACTTCACCATATCTAAAACATCGCACATAAGGATCAAAGAACCAAGTTAGGTAGTGAACCAAAATATGAATCCATGTACACAAGATACCATGGTGACCTCAGGTCAAAGGATCACTTACACAACTCTCACTAGAGAAATATCAGTTGACATGTAAATAAAATTCCATCTGATATTCTCTCGTAGGTCAATTCAGTGAACTCATTCTCTAATGAGCACCCATATCTTTATATTAGTATCACCACACAAATGATTTGAGATCAACCATCCTCATTTCTGAGCATACATAGGATATGCCAATCTTATCGGTATCATTGATCCCTGACTCAATGTACCAATGACTAGGAATATTTTAGGTTAGGGCTATCAAGAAATTAAGTCTCACTAGTGTGATAATTAAGTCTCACTAGTGTGATCTCATCACGGTCCTAAAATCATTTCTCAAACCTATGAGGTTCATTATAATCTTAAAATAAATAAGATACAGCATATAATGAAATAAAATATCTATTTTATTAATATAAATATCAATTTATATGAGTCTAAAAGATAAATTATAATAAATATCCTATCGCATCCCATATGTGATTGGCTTGTAGGACATTATTTTTTCATGAACAATTTCTTAATAAGATAGAGAAATAAACTGAAAGAGCACTAAAACTCTTGGTCAAACCAAAGAGGAGAATACCTTTTCAATGAATTTTTGACATATCTGGAAGAGAATAGGATTCTCTCTTATTAGAATTGATTTTGTTAGACATAGTTTGATCCATGATGGTGTATACAAGTCTACCAGTCTTCTTTTAGGATTATACTCTTGAGACACTTGTCATGTTCTCAACTGGATTCCAAACTAATCAGTCGCAAGGACCCCATATAAGATATGGACTAGGCATAAGCCGATACTCTCTTACTTTAGGGTTTAGGAGTGTTTGGTTTATGTCAAGCATTTGCAGACCAATTGGCTTGGATTCTGATCCTATAAATATTATTTTGTAAGGTACCCCAAAGAATCTAGGGGATATAACTTCTATCTTACTAAAGAACAAGAGTTGTTTGACATTTCTTTTAAGAAAAGGAGTACCTTGGTGAAGGAACTGATGCCTTTAATATAGAACTTATGAAGTTCGAAAGGTAAAACAATTGAAACAATCTAGTAAACCCATAGAATCGAATTTGATTAGATCAAACTCGAAACCCATTATAGAGGCACCATTAAGGAGATCCGATAGAGTATCACATCCGTTGGATAGATACTTTGGTTTCTAGTTTTGGGATGTGATCCTGTTGAACTCGATGAGAACAATAAAGATCTGATCACTTATATGAATGCCATACAGAGGTTCAACTCTGATTAGTGGCTTGAAGCCATAAAGTCTGAAATGGAGTCCATAATGGTCCATGACATATGGACACTCGTTGATCCACTTAAAAGGATAAAGCCCAAAGGGTGTAAGTGGATCTTCAATAGGATCAGAGGGTGCAGATGAGAAGGTGGAGATCTACAAGGCCCATCTGGTTGCCTAAGTATATTGTCAACATTATGGTATTGACATAATGAGACTTTTTCTCCTAAGGCAATGCTAAATATTTTGGAGTTGAAATATGCATTTTGAAAAGTGATCAAAATGCATGGCTTCATTGAGAATGAAGAAGAATCCTATAAATAAAAATGGGTCAATAGTTCTATAAGTATATTACTTATTTTGTATGTGAATAAAATTTTCTTAATCAGGAATAACATTTCTTACATTACAGTGAATAAAGGTTTTGCTATTATTATTATTCTCTATAAAGGACTTGAGAAAGGCATCTCTCATCCTAGGGATGAAGATCTATAGAGATAAATCTAAGAAGCTACTTGGGTTATTCCAATTCACGTATATAGAGTATTTATAAGTAGAATTTATTCTATTATGTATGTCATGTATGAGACAGGATATGGTATACTCACTAGGATAGTGAGTGGATAGCTGCAAGATCCGGATAAGAATCACTAGTAGGATATCCTTAAGTATTTTAGAAATACTAAGGACTAGTAACTCGGTCATAGAGAATCTGACTTAAAATTTATAGAGTTTGATTTCAATTTTTAGTTGAATATAATAATAGTAAGAACATGTCAGAATACATCTTTATCCTAAATAATAGAGCAATCTGCTAGCAAAGTTCCAAGCAAAAAAATATAGCCAAATTCAAATTGTGAGGCAGAATGCATTGCAGCATTCGATGCTTACAAGGAAGCTATATGATTGTAGATGTTCATTGGCAAGTTAGGAGTGGCACCGTCCAATGATGGTCCTGCTATATTGTACAGCACTGGAGCCATAGGTCATGCTAAAGAACCGAAGCTCCATTTGCTTACTAAATATTTTGCATTGCTACCACCTTATTTGAAAATCACGGATCTAGGTGATGTCGAACTTAGGAGATCGACGGAAAGAAAAATCTGACCAATTCATTTATTAAAACCTTGAGATCTAGAAGTTTTGAAATGATAAATCGAAGATGGGTATATGATACTATACTGATTGGCTTTAGTCCAAGTGGAAGTTGTTAGGAATTATATCCTAAAGCCAATCATTTGATGATTGTGCTAATTATAAATATATATGAATTGATCAATAATAAAAGTTATTTAATTTTTTTTTATCACAAGGTTACATCTTCTAACAAACTCCTGTGTTGTGATGAAGTCCTTAGAACTACTTTAATCAATAAAGGAAGATTTATCACGTAGTCCTTAAACTAGTTCGCGACCAAACGATACGCTATTACTAGAATGATAACGATATCAAGTGTAGGTTGTTGTGTGTCATATGCATTGATTGTTCTCATAACCAAATAGTATGGAGATACAGGTATGGCATGTAGGTGAGATGTAGTACATCATGACTAAACATGACCAACTGTGGAGCACTCTGCCGTCAAGAATGGCTCATGAAGGGTATGGGCATAAGTGTCCCTCCGACCTGAGATCACCAAGGTGACTTGCAAGCACTCACTATATTTTGGTACCAAACTACCTGAATTTTTAATTCAGTGATGAAAGATTTTTGAATACAGTCAAGTACTTGTCAAGTCGGTATGTGAGTTAAGATGGGATCGACCCCTTCAAATAAGTAGGAGTTATGTATCAATGTATTTCAATTTAGCAAAATCTAAGCTCGAATAATCTATGTGATGGATTTGAAAGATTGAAACACAATGTAAATTACTTATCTAGGGTTAATAGTCAAACCCTAGGTCATCCTTAAGCATTGAGCATTAAGATCAAATGGATGAATTATACGGTAATTATATGCCAGTAGGTTCTTGAATGTTGCTTCACCATCATTTGACCTATCCAGACGTCGGATCCCATTGCTAGATGGTTACATCGATTGATTTAAAATTTTATTTCTATGCTATCAGCTTAGGTTCGAACCTCTGGGATCACACTCAAAAAAAATTTTTGATTGATTATGTGGCTGATCAACAATTGAGAATTGTTCAATAGTTTAATTGTCAATTTGATTGACGATTAACCTTATGCAAAGTTACAATGAATTTATTTACTGAGTATTAGTAAATTAATAAAAAATTAACTAATAATTAAATTACTGATTAACTAAATTTGATTGAGCAAAAAGGATTAGATCAAATCTATTTGAATAGGTTTGACCCGATTAGGTTATGAGATGATCTAATCACTAAGGAAAAATTATCCCTGATTTGATCAGAATTTTGGTTCAATCAATTTTTAATTTGATTAAAATTTATTTAAGAAATTATAAACTTAATTAGATTAGATTTTATCTATTGATTTGGCTTAACTAGATATGATTTGGTTTGGAGTCAAATAAGGAAACCAAGAATCCATAAAAGATTGGACTCTTCTTCTTTTGCGCCACCCCATTTTTGATGCCACAATTCCTCATGCCAAAAGGTGTTTTGCATGAGGTTTCTCCATGCCAATAACATCTGATATTTCTCCTTTCTTAATACTAAAAATGGTTGGGTTTTGATAAGAGGAAAGGTTTGAAATTTGATTTCAAAATATTCCTTATCAAGAGGTGTTTGTTTTCATCCAAACCACCCCACACGCCATAACATGTTTTCTCTTTCTTTTGTGTGACAAAAGGAGGATTTTGTGGCATGGAAAATCAGATGGAGATCTGATTTAATGTGAAAAATGTTTGGTTGGGGCATCCCATATTTTTTTGGGCATGAAATTATAAGAGGGAGTGATAAAACAAGGAAGAGTCCAAACATTGTTGGACTCTTCACCCTAACCTCCTTACACACCAAAATAAAAATGGTTTTATTTCTTTTGTGCATGTAAGAGTGAGAGGAGAGAGAGGTCTCCATGGTAAGGGGCTTTGTGCATGGTTTCTTGGTGTGAAGAATAGAGGAGAGTCCTCTTCTCTTAGGGTGAGTGCACAATCTAGATTTCTAGTATTTGATTCTAGGGTTTGGGAAGAGAGAAAATAAAAAAAAAATTTATTTCTTCTCCATACTTGTTCCTCATCCTCATCTCCTCCAGATGTCCTTCTTCAACCTCTAAAAAGATTCGAGAGATTTGAAGAAAGGATCCAGATCATCCAACAAGATGATCTTCGTGCAAGCTAACACTCTCGAGGAGACCGATTAGATTGAGGCTTCGAGTGGACTTTCCATAGAGGAAAATATTCAAAAGATTTGAAGAAAGGATCCAGATCAACCAACAAGATGGTCTTCATGCAAGCTAACACTCTCGAGGAGACCAATCAGATTAGGGCTTCAAGTGGACTTTCCATAGAGGTCGGACACGTGTGCGGCTGTGAACAACCAGCAAAAATCTTCTTTACCACATCTCTCAGTAGCAACGATCATCAATTTGTGCTCAGGTATCGAGTTCTAAACTCAGATTAGAAGTATATTTGATCTACTGCTCATATGTATGCATGTAGATTTTATCTTCTATTTTTTTAGATTTTATATGCAACATATCATATCATAGATCCTAGAGTAGGTTGATTTGATGATTAGATCATATGCATGTTAGGTTAATATGATTAATCTACTTGCTTTCCACTATGATTTATTTTAAAAAATTTTAAAATACATACATAAAATTATCTATATTTTTCAATAAAAATGTCTACATCAGAGTATATTCTTGTGCAACATTAGTTTAGTATGTTGGAAGGGTTTTAAGCAACCGATCAAAGGAAGCTGAGTACACTGTAGATGTGTAGGATGCATTCTAGTTCCAATATTAATTACAAAACTGGACATCATACCTTCAGATATAATGATACTATACTGTAAGACAATGACAACTTATCCCTCTTAAAAAGCCAAGGTCTCACCAGAAGTCGAAGCACGTAGAGTAGCGGTATACATGACTACCTCAAGTATAAATACATAGAGGTGCAGAGAGTAAACTCTACATAGGATGTGGCAGACCTACTGATCAAGTCACTTAGCTAGCCGAAGATCGAAGTCTGTCTTGTGAAGATGGGGCTTAGGTATGTTGCCCAGATATGGAGCCCAAGAGGGGGGTGAATTGGGTCTTTTTAAAATTTTAAAGATTGAACTACTTAAGCAATGTGCCAAGGTGAAGAGTGAAGTGTATCAACTTGCAATGAAAATAAAATCAAACCCAAATAAGAAGTAAGCAAGTAATGAACACAAAAAATAAAATAAGAAAGACAAGCACAACAAACACAAAAGATTTATAGTAGTTCGGTGCCACCTTGCACCTACATCCACTCCCTAAGTCTCTACTTGGGAACCTACATCCACTCTCTAAGTCTCTACTTGGGAATTCAATCCACTAAAAGAATAACAATGGATTACACCACATCGGATACCTCCGACCCTTGTCTTCCAAGCAAGAACATTTATTTTTCAGATACAAGCCAACCCTTAACACTCTGATTCAGGATTCGGATCAATTCAAATGAGTTTTGAAACTCTCCAAAACTCAAACACCCAAAAACTATTTGAGAAAAATAGAGTATATAAATTTCAGCACACAAACCCCTTAAATGTACACAATAAAAGTAATAGAAATACAATACTTGAGGGGTGGAAGCCTTTGCTGTTCACTCTTAATGAATTTCATACTTGATTGCTGCTGGAGAGTGGTTGGTGAAGTGCTTAAATGCTTCAATCTCTTTCTTAAGGCTGAAAATAGCTTTTTTCAGATTTAATCTTTGAGCTTGCAAAAATCTTATGATTTTCTACTTGAATAGAGCATTTATAGTTGCTATTTACCTTTGAGAATGTCTTAGACTTAGTTTAGAGCCGTTGGAGTGTGTTTAATATACATTAAATACATAAAAAATGGACTAAAACTTGCCTTTACGCAGCTCACCTAGAATTAGGCATCCCACTGGCATTGGGGCATCCCAAATGGCCAGATAGAAAGTCTTGCTTTCTGTTTTAGTCTCAGGGTCTTAGGGGGGCATCCCATGGAGTGTCCTATTTATATGAGGCATCCCAAGTGGGTCATCCCACAGCGTGCCATGACTCAAAACACTGCGTGCCAGCTGCCAACAGAAGGAGATAACCCAGATGGATCGTCCCATCATGTTCTAATCCAATTTTTCATGCATTTAAGGTTCAAAACTTATCAGAACTCATCCAAATACTTTCAAATGAATTTAAATCAGTTTGGACACTCTCAAAAGCCTTCAAAATCTCACCAACTTACTAAAACTTCAATTTTTCATATATTTGATGAATCTTTTCAAATCCAATCTCTTGGACTATCTGAAACATCATAAAAATAATCTCCAAATATAGAAAACTTATTAGTAGTCTCCTCAAATAGTTTATGATCATCAAAATCAATTCTTGGAGTAATAATCTCCCTCTTTTTGATGATGACAAAATATTTGAGTGTTTGTAAAAAAAATATCTTTAAAGCTCAAGTAATTTGGGTTGGTGAAGCACTAGAAGAACTATGCCAAGAGTTCAATTATAAAGGGTCATGATATACAAATTTTAATAAATTTACTTATTTAGCTCAAACAATTTATAAATGAATTAGAGAATTTCTAGAGATTGTCCTTATTCAATGAAAATCCTCTTCTTTCTTGTATGGATTAGATTATTTTGATTATTTGACAACAAATCTCCCCCTTTCTTATATAAAGAGTGTATATATAAAAAAAATTCTTTGATTCTAGTATCAGAGCAATAGATATGAGAAGGTATATCTCTTTTCTTTTTCTTGTCCTGATGTTAAAGTAAGAGTGAGACAATTAGAGCAAGAATCAAAAAATGAATGTATCGAGTCAATTTGGTATCAGTGCAAAAGTAAGATTAGTAAAGCATTTAAGATAAATAGGTTGATCAGAGCAATTTTTCAAATAGTATCAAAATGAATATAAAAATAGATGTATCAGAGTGTAAAAAAAAATTATGAATCAGTATCAGAGCTATTTTTTTTAAAAAATGAGTGAAATAGTATCAGAGCTTTTATCATTTAGTATAGAATACTGTATTAAAGTACAAATTATTGAAAAGCTTAAAATGAGCAAAAGATTTTATGAACTACACCATTTTCACACTTTATCATTATTTCTTCCTCAAAAGCATGATTTTCTCCATTTACCTTTATTTCTCTCCCTTTATCATTATTATATATATATTTTTTTGTTCCATTATTTATCTCCCTTTTTGACATCATAAAAAAGAATTAACAGAAGAGTAGGATGTTCATGGTGTTAAGCCAAGTATCAAGAAAATAGAGCATAATACCCCATTCATCCATCCAACAAGAAATGATACTAAGCATTCATTCATCCAAAGAGACATAATAAACATTCATACAACAAAAGGGATATGACAATAAACATTCATCTAAAGAGACATGAGTAGAAAGGAAACAATCTCATTCATATACACCAAAATAGAGGTTACAAGAGCCATAAAGAGCATAAAGCTCTCATATATCTAATCTATAAAATATAAGTAAGTAATCTAATATAAAATAAAGTCAGAGAGACTGGGCATCGAGCACGAGATCAAGAAAGATGAGACATGATCAGCCTCATCCTCGATCGAAGGGTCTGGACTGAGAGGAAGATGCCGGAGGATGGAAAGCAATAGGCTGAACAAAGACTGGCTCACTAGATGCAGATGGCCTAGACTGAAGCTGAGTCCTGATGGCATCAAGTTGGGACAAAATCTCCCTCACAATAATTTGGAGCCCATCAAGATCAACAGATAGAAAATCTCTGAAATCTCTGATGTCTGTTCGAAGCAGCTCAAGAGAGGAACGAAGCTGACTGTGAAGTCTCTCTATCTCTCGAGCTAGGTCATCCATCTGTGGTGTAGAAGAAGTCGATGTTCCCATGCTAGTAGAAAGAGAAGCTACTATCTATCTAATCTCTCTCTCTAAATCAAAGATCCTATCTCTGAATCTCAGAATGGAGCGCTCCACACCCTGCAATCTGATACTCAAGTCCGATAATAGCTCCATCAATGAAGAAATGTGTGGGACAATAGATGAATCCAATGATGGAGCAGAGAAGGCAGTGGAAGAAGTTGGCTGATACTGCTGTTGCTGTTGCTGTTGCTGTTGCTGCTGTACCTACTGTAGAATCCATTCTTGGTACAGCTGAAACTGATGAAGCTGTTGCAGAATCTGATCTTGGAACTACTGTTGCTAGAATTAGTGAGACTAAAGAAGTTGATCCTGAAATTGCTATAGCTGAACTGATAAAATCTCTGTCACTCTCTCAACTAGCTGTCCCATATCAATATCCCCCAAACTGAAAGTAGGCGTGGTATAACTAGATGAGGGAACTCTAACCGAGGGTCTTGCCTTAGGCTCTAAAATATAGTGAACAACTGGAGTTGGCCTGGTCACAGGAGAAGATGGACCCTCCCCCTCAGCATGCTTCTCATCCTCATCACTATCCTCCTCAACAACACGACTCTTGGCCCACCAGCCATCCACTCTCCCAAATCCCATTCTCTTAAGAGAGTGGTTGTTGTAGGTGTCAGTGTATGATAGCCTACAAACATCCTCTCCATCAAAACTGACTCCATTCTCTCTAAAGATAACTATGAGGGCCATATCATAGGGCAAGGGAGCCTTGGACCTACTCAAGGCATCCCTCATAGCATCAAACATCAAAAAGAAAGGTTCAGGGGAGACTCTGAAACAATATGGTGCATGAAACATATGTCTTTCCCCGTTATCAGATCATATCTTTCCTCTCTAGAGAAGAAAATTCTGAAAACCATATGGTGGAGCAGTCTCATCTCCACACTCAGATCCTTAGCTTCAATTTTTAGAAAATCTTCCACATCATCCCTCCCAAGTATAGTCCTAAGTCCAACTTCTTTCTTAGGCAGTTCAACCAAACAACTACCTTCACAGGGCATTTAAAGCAATCTACCTAGTCTTGGAGCATTTAAAATGATCTGAACACCCTTAACAGTAGATTTTAAGACTCCCTCAGAGAAAAATATATTGGAATAAAATTTCTTCACCAAATCTATGTAAACTGGTTCGGACAAGTTCAAATAGAATTTTCAATCTTGCCAAAACATCTTCTCCCCAATAGAAAATCTATCTTGCCTTAAAAGCTTGAAATCTACATTCCTACCCAATGCAACTTTTCTAGCAGACAAGGGGATCTTACTTGGTGTCATAGGAGGTGAAGCATGGGTCGGCTCTTGAGCAATCTTCTTCCTTATCTCCTCAACCTCCAAGGATCTCACAAACTTTCTCCTTTGCGGCATCCTTATCTTAGGGGCCATGATGCAAAAAGATGATGAAAAGTGGTCTAGAGAGTGGAGAAGGGTTGGATTGAACCAAAATCAAAGAGGAGAAGAGGGTTTTTGAGTGATTTCTCACGGATTTGATGGCTAGAGCTTGAAGATTTAGAGAAAACTGAAAATGACCCATGAGAAAGATGGATTTGGGAAGAATGAGTTTTGGTTTGGTGGGGTTTTAAGGTTTTTGGGAGAGCAAAGATGTGGATTCTTGATTGGGACGAGAGGGAGAGGACAAGGCTTGGAATTTGAGACGTCCCAACTCCTTGTTCTATTGAAAAATGATTGGGTGGGCTCACTTATAAGTGACCTACCCACATGAATGGGATGTCCCGTGGGACATCCCATTCAGGACTCTTTCAGACGATGGAAAAAATGATTTAAATAGAGAAAAAATAAAAAAAAAATAAAAAATGGTCACATCGAGTTGAGAAAGTCATGAAGGGTTTATGTAAATTTTGATGTGATTTTTGATGAAATATTTCAACAGAAAAAAATTCAAGAAGGTATCTAAATAGTATTGAAGAATTTTTAAATGACTTAAAATCTCCTCAAAAAATGATAGATGACTTCCAAAATTAGGATAATAAAATTAAAAATTTTTAAAAGAATTTTGGAAGTAAAATTGTGATAAAAATTTAAATTGAAGGATCTAAGATGCCCAATTCTCTTCTAATTTCACAAAATTTATTTTTATTAAGGGCTTTAGTGAAAATATCAGCTAATTGATTTTTGGTATTTATGTATTCAAATATTATATCTTTATTTTGAACATATTCTCTTATAAAATGATGTCTAATTTCAATATATTTTGACCTGGAGTGTTGAATTGAATTTTTGATTAAATTGATGGTACTAGTGTTATCATATTTTATGGAAATGCTTTTAAGTTCAATGCCAAAATCCATGAGCTATTGGTTAATCCACAAGATTTGAGCACAGCAACTCCAGTTGCAATGTATTCGACCTCAGCCGTAGACAAGGCCACTGAATTTTGCTTCTTGCTAAACCAGGAGATTAAGTTTACTCTTAGAAATTGACAAGTTTCACTAGTACTTTTTCTATCAAGTTTACATCCAGCAAAATTAGCATCTGAAAAACCTATTAAGTCCATAGATGATTGTTTTAAAAACCAAAGACCTAGGTTTTGTGTCTCTTTTAAGTATCTAAAAATTCTTTTAACAGCATTTAAGTATGATTCTTTAGGGTTTAATTGATATCTAGTACACATATGTACACTGAACATTATATCAGGTCTACTTGCAGTCAGATATAATAAAGATCCTATCTTGCCTCTATAAAATTTTGTATCAATACTTTTACCATGCTCATCCTTTTCTAATTTACTGGAAGGGGTCATAGGGGTACTTACAATTTTTGAACTCTCCATTTCAAATTTCTTTAAAAGCTTTCTTGTGTACTTACTTTGGGTGATGGATCTCTTCCTTTATTTGTTTGATTTGGAGTCTGAGGAATAATATGAGTTCTCCCATCATGCTCATTTCGAACTCCCCCTGAATGAGCTTGGTAAATTCTTAGCACAAATTTTTATTAGTAGACCCAAATATAATGTCATCAACATATATTTGTATGACTAGAATTTCTTTATCTTTTTTTTTATAAAAAGAGTAGTGTCAACTTTTTCTCTTAAAAAATTATTTTCTAATAAAAACTTACTTAATGTTGCCCAGCTGTGCAACCCAAGAGGGGGGGTGAATTGGGTTTCTAAAAATTTTAAGCCCAACAGAATACTTATGAAGAACAAAACAAAGACTTCAATTCAATATTAATTACCTGAAGCAGAATTGCAAGGATATAATAAAGAAATAAGGTAAAGCGATAAAGCACACCACAAACACAAGGATTTATAGTGGTTCGGTGCCAACCTTGCACCTACATCCACTCCCCAAGCTCCTACTGGGGAATTTCAATCCACTATACTTGTATTCAACCTGAATACAAAACGTCGAAAACTCCGACACTAGCTATCCCAAGCTAGATCACTTGTTTCCCAGGTACAAGTAAACCCAAAACACTCCGATTTCAGGTTCGGATCAACCTTTCCTTATTTTGGAAATCCTCCAAAAATAAGAACAAAAACTCACAAAGAGTTAGAAAATTTTGAGCACAGATTAATACAATAACAGCTCCTTTAAATAAGCGAATATAACAATAAAAACTTTACTCAAATGAAGAACCCCTTTTCGGATTTTCTCAAAGTGGATGAACGCTTGAACGAATGCTTGAGAAGAGGTTGTTTGTTGATTGAAGATCTCTTCAAAGCTTTGAACGATCTCTAGATCAAAGTTGAAACAATAGGCGTGAAAGATCCTCTTGAATGCTCTTGCTTTTCTCTTTCACAAACTCTCTTGTATATTGTGGATCCTCTCTCTTTTTCTTTTTGGATATTTCGTTGATCTCAGGCTTTTTCGTGCAGATTTCGGATCCTCTCTTTCGTTTTTCTTATTTTTGATTTCACGTTTGATCTGCTATTTAATCTGCAATTTCTTTCACCATTTAAAGCATTTTATGACATTAGAAGTAAGAGAAAACAATTTAGGCAGATAAAGAGCCGTTAGAGCAATTTTAGGAAGCATAAAAGGCAATTAAAACGGGCAAAATAATAGCCGTTGCTGACATTTTCCATCGCAGGGGTCGACTCATGAGTCGACTCATGCTTCAGGGGTCGACTCATGAGTCGACCTCTGTTGCAAAAACCAGAGAATGCGTTTCTGGAAATTCTTGGCTCAAATCAGCAGGGGTCGACTCATGAGTCGACTCATGCCTTGTGGGTCGACTCATGAGTCGACTCACAGGTCGTGCCAAGCCAGAAAACTAGCGTGCCAAGGAGAATTTTTGCATGCCAATCAGCTCACAGTGCCATGAGTTGACTCATGAGTCGACTCATGCACTTCAAACCTTCATAACTTCAAAAATATAAGTCCAAACACAATGAAATCTTCACCAATAGATTTCAAATCATTTGTTCTACCAAATGGTACTATCAAATCAGGATTTTAGTGAAATTATGATTTTGCCCTTGAAGAGCATAAGGACTTTTTTCATTTTAAAATTATTTGTATCCCTTCAATCTGCTTTGTAATCATCAAAATCAATCTAGGAGCAACAATCTCCCCCTTTTTGATGATGACAAAACACTTGAACAAAAGCATTTATGTGAATGCATTAATTTCAAAAGAATGCACTATAGGTGTATATGCTTGAAAAGAGTATGATTCTTTTGGCATGTGATATAAATGGTCATATGCAAAAATAGTTTGTCCATTTTCATAAATATTTGAAAAGAGTATTAGATCATTTTGAGTTTAAGATATATCAGAGCAAGAGAGAAAAATAAATTTTTCAATATATCAGAGCAAGAAAAAATAATTTTTACAATGTTATCCGAAAAGATTTTACAATGTATCAGAGTAAATGTTATAATATAACAGAGAAAATTTCACACTGTATCAGAGTAAATTTTATAATGTATCAGAGAAAATTTCACACTGTATCAGAGCAAATATCAGAGAAACTTTCACACTGTATCAGATTAAATTTTATCATGTATCAGAGCAAGTTAAAAAAAATTTTAGGGTGTATCAGAGTAAATCAAATTTCTTAAGATGTATCAAGGTAAATTTCATAAGATATATCAGAGCAAGTTTGAATTTTGAAATATATCAGAGCATATAAAAAAAAATTACTTATTTGCATTGTACTTATGATTTTGCTTTTTGTTTAATTTCTGTCTGATATCAATTTTCTCAAAATTTTTGTTTAATTTCTCAAAATACCATTTTTGTTTAATTTCACAAATTTTATTTAATTTCTCAATTTTTGTTTAATTTCTCCAAATATTTAATTTCTCCAATTTTTGTTTAATATCTCCAATATTGTTTTGTTTAATTTCTCAATAATTGAATTGCTTTTTGTTTAATTTTTGTTTG
This sequence comes from Elaeis guineensis, assembly GCF_000442705.2. Classification (NCBI taxonomy): domain Eukaryota; kingdom Viridiplantae; phylum Streptophyta; class Magnoliopsida; order Arecales; family Arecaceae; genus Elaeis; species Elaeis guineensis. Next base: position 41,331,667 of record NC_026005.2, read on the forward strand.
ATGCCAAATTACTGTTTGATGCCAAATTTCTCATAATTTGTAATTTTGCTTTTGGGGTTTTGCCTTTGATGAGTTGCTTTTTGTTTAATTTTTCCCCCTTTTTCTTTCATAATTTAGGGTTTTGCTTTTAATGAGTTGCTTGCTTTTTGTTTAATTGTTTACTTTCTCCCCCTTTTTGACATCATCAGACATGGTTAGCTTTTTCTTTTTCAGAAATATTCTTTAATTTCTCCCCTTTTAGAGTATATCACAGATGTTTGCTCCCCCTTAATATAGCAATTATCAACAGCAAACAACAACAAAGAGAAGACAATATTTCAACAAGGAGAATATATATAACCATAATATGATCAACATCATTACAAAAGGTAGAAATATAAATAAAAGATGATTCCATTAAAAACATAATTGTTTCAATACATAGTTCTTTAAAATAAAATTCAATCAGCTAATTGTCAATACATGGCCCCAAGGTATAGATCCTAGAACAAGATACTAACACCTAGGATCTAGTAATGATCAAGATAAGTCAATGATCGGAGTCATCAGAGATAGGGTGAGGAGATGATGGATCAGAAGTGCGTCCTCTACCCCGTCTGCCTCTGTCACGAGCAGGAGAGCGAGATGAACTGGGTGGCTGAGAACGCTGAGATGCTAAGGACTGAATAGAAAGGGTGAGTCTGATAGAATCAAGTACATTTAGTGCTCTTGAAACAGATTGAAGTAGAGCAGTGAACTGAGTGGTAGCATGCTCACTCGATCCTCGGATCTCTTTCCTCAGTAGTTCATATCCACCTTCTAGTGCTCCTCTGAGCCTACCAGCCTCTGCAGTGAGGTCTGTGACCTCAATAGTAGACTCCTGTGGCTTGGGATGGGCCAAAGCAAGGACTTGCCCCTGCAAATCAAGAACTCTGTCAGTCAGTCTCCAGACTGTGTCCTCAAGCTGCTGTATCCTGATGGACTGATCTGAAATCATCTGAAATACAGTGGAGATGTGGGGAGTAATGGTCTGATCAGAAGAGGTAGCTCCAGGTGCAAAAGAAGTACTACTCCACTGGCTAGACAGTAAAGAAGCCACACACTGTGAAATATGCTCGATCTGATCGTCAGCCAGTCTGAACTCTGAATGAGGTGCTCTGCTCTCTGGCTGATACACTGGTGTGGGCAACCTAGTAAACTCTGAAGGGCCAGCCTCAGTATCAGGAATGAACTGGGTATCTGGTGAAGCTGCCCTGAAGTCATGTACAGGAGAAGATGGACCTTCTTCTTCTATTCTGCCTTCAGCTCTATTTTCAGTTATTATTTCAGCTCTATCCTCAGTTCTTTCTTCAGAGCCTTTGATCCAACCACCAACAGTCTTTGTAATTCCCATTCGATGTAGGCTGTGTTGGTTGAAAGTGTCCACATGAGATAGCTTGGTAGCAGCCTCCCCCTCACAGCTAACTCCAAACCTCCTAAATACTCTAGTAAGGGCCATACCATAAGGCAAGTGTGCCTTGGATCTGTTCAAAGTTTCTCTCATGGCCTCTATCATAAGTGCAGGGAGGTTCAGGGGGGTCTGAGTGATGACATGAAACATGACACATACATCTCTGCTGGAAAGTAAGTCATGTCTACCACTCCTAGGAAAGAATAGCTTTGAAACTATCTGATGCAGGACCCTCATCTCAATGGACAAAAACTTTGCTTCCAATTTGTTTAAATTTCTTGAAAAAGTTTCTCCTAAAATAATTCTGATCCCCTCTTCTTTAATTGGGAGTTCCATATATGAGTATCCTTCACTAAGCAACTGAAATATTTCTCCCAAAATCCTAGAATCCAGGCAGATATCAATTCCCTTTACAGTTGAAGTCACTGATCCGTTTCCATAAAGTAGGTTTTTGATAGAATTCTCTAACAAGGTCAACATAGGTGACTTCCTTAAGAGAGCAATAGAGTTCCCATCCTTGGTTTTTAATTTTGGTAGCAAAAGTAAAACCTTCTTTCTCAAAGAACCGAAAATCTATATTTTTTCCAGTTTCTACTTTTCTATCAGAAAGAGGATTCACACTGGGACTTATGGAGGATTGAGAGGGACCTTGAGTAGGTACTGAAACTGGAGTGGGAGCAGTTGAAGATTGAGCGGCTTGCCTTTTCTTTCTGACAATTTCTTCAGGCTCACGGATTGATTTTCTTCTTTGGGGAAGCTTCATCTTTGGAGCCATATCCACTAAAGTAGCAGACAAGAAGACTTGAGTTGAGTGGAGGAGGGATCACAAGAGAGTGAAGAAGGATTTTGGTGGAGAAAAGAAGTGGATTTTGGAAGTTCGGTAAAGTGCTAGGGCACGTTCCAACCGCGCCAAGCAAAGCGAGAAAGCACAAAAAATCCTTTTGAAGGAGGCGATTTTTGGTGGAGAGGAGGAGGGAGAATTGCCTCGAAATTAATCCTTGGATTTGGAGCAAGAAGAGTTGGAGAAGACGGCTTTTGGAAGAAGAACGATGGGAAGATGAGTCGTCTCACAAACAGTAACCCTTATAAAAACAATGAACCCGTTGAAAGTTGGTGGGATTTACAAGTTTGCCATTGAGTCGACTCATGGGGGTCGACTCATGAAGTTCAAAAAATCAAAAAAAATGTGAATAAATTCTAAAAAAATTTGAAATTTTGAGTGAAGGAATTTTGCTCAATGATAAGTTCTTAGAATGATAAATTTGAGCTTTTGGGACTAGGATAGATGTTGAAAATTGAGCTTTAATCAATTCTTTGGAAATTAAGAAATTTTAGACAAATAGATCTAGAATTCCTAGATTTCTCTTAATTTCACAGAATCTATCCTCACTAAGAGCCTTTGTAAAGATATCAGCTAATTGATTCTCAGTGCAAACATATTCAAGAATTATATTTTTATTTTGAACATGTTCTCTTATGAAATGATGTCTTATTTCAATATGTTTAGATCTTGAGTGTTGAATTGGATTTTTAGATAGATTTATGGCACTTGTGTTGTCACATCTTATTGGTGTTTCATTAAGTTTGATTCCAAAATCTTCGAGTTGTTGCTTAATCCATAAGATTTGAGCACAACAACTTCCGGCTGCAATGTATTCGGCCTCAGCCGTAGACAGTGCCACCGAATTTTATTTCTTGCTAAACCATGAGATTAGATTAACTCCAAAAAATTGGCAAGTTCCACTTGTGCTTTTTCTATCTAATTTACATCCAGCAAAATCAGCATCTGAATATCCTAATAAATTAATTTATGAGTCCTTAGAGTACCATAACCCTAGAGTTTGAGTACCATTTAAGTATCTAAGGATTTTTTTTTTTAACAGCATTCAAATGAGATTCTTTAGGATTAGATTGATATCTAGCACATAAGCAAATACTAAACATTATATCAGGCCTACTTGCAGTTAAATATAATAATGAGCCAATCATACCTCTATAGTATTTTAAGTCTACGCTTTTACCTTCATCATCCTTGTCAAGCTTACATGAGGGACTCATTGGTGTGCCAATTGGTTTGCAGTTCTCCATTCCAAATCTTTTGAGTAGTTCCTTGGTGTACTTGCTTTGGGTGATGGAGATTCCCTCTTTTGATTGTTTGATTTGGAGTCCGAGAAAGAAGGTGAGTTCTCCCATCATGCTCATCTCGAACTCCCCCTGCATAAGCTTAGCAAAGTCTTGACAAAGGGATTCATTAGTAGACCCAAAAATTATGTCATCAACATAAATTTGTACAATTAGCATATCATTTTGATTTCTTTTAATAAATAGGGTTGTATCTACATTGCCTCTTGAAAAACCATTATTTAGTAGAAATTTGCTTAGCCTTTCATACTATGCTCTAGGTGCTTGTTTTAATCCATATAAAGCTTTATTTAATCTAAAGACATGATTAGGAAAAGCATGATTTTCAAATCCAGGGGGTTGTTCTACATATACTTCTTCAGAGATATATCCATTTAAAAATGCACTTTTAACATCCATTTGAAATAACTTGAAATTCATAAGGCAAGCATATGCAAGTAGAAGTCTAATAGCTTCTAATCTAGCAACAGGTGCAAAGGTTTCATCAAAATCAATTCCTTCTTCTTGATTATATCCCTTAGCAACCAGTCTTGCTTTATTTCTAATTACATTTCCATGCTCATCTAATTTGTTTCTAAAGACCCATTTTGTGCCAATTATTGAATAATCTTTAGGTCTTAATACTAAGGTCCAAACATTATTTCTTTCAAATTGATTAAGTTCCTCTTGCATAGCATTAATCCAGTTATGATCATTTTCAGTTTCTTCAAAAGTTTTAAGTTCAAGTTGAGATACAAAAGCACAATGATTAAGTACATCTCTAAGTGAAGAACGTGTTTTTACCCCATGCATAGGATCACCGATAATTAACTCCTTAGGGTGGTTGTGAACATACCTCCATTCCTTGGATAGGTCATTTGTACCTTGAGGTTGTTCTTGAATTTCTTCACTTCTCTCATCTTGTTTATCTTCTTGATCCTTGTCTTCTGGAGTTGCTGAGTCTTTCAGAGTGATCTCCTTCATACTTTCTATTAGTGGCTCTGCATCATCAACACCCTTATTCTTCCTTGAAGGAAGATCGTTAGATTCATCAAAAAAAACATGTATGGACTCCTCAACTACTAAAGTTCTTTTGTTGAAAACTCTAAATGCTTTACTAGTGGAGGAGTAACCTAAAAAGATTGCTTCATCTGATTTTGCATCAAATTTACCAAGTTTTTCTTTTCCATTATTTAATACAAAACATCGGCAACCAAAGACATGAAAATATGCAATATTTGGTTTTCTTCCTTTCCAAAGTTCATAGGGGGTTTTCTTTAAAAATTGTCTAATTAAAGCATGATTTAAAATGTAACATGCTGTGTTAATAGCTTCCGCCCAAAAATATCTTGGAAGGTTGCTTTCACAAAGCATGGTACGGGCCATTTCTTCTAAGGTTCTATTTTTCCTTTCAACTACCCCATTTTGTTGGGGTGTCCTAGGAGCAGAGAAGTTATGGCCAATTCCATTTTCATCACAAAAATTTTCAAAATCTTGATTTTCAAATTCAGTTCCATGATCACTTCTAATATTTTGAATTGAAAACCCTTTTTCATTAGAAATTTTTCGATGAAATTTAGTGAAAATATGAAAAGTTTCATTTTTGTGAGCCAAAAAGAAAACCCAAGTAAAACGAGAGTAATCATCTATAATTACAAGGCCATATCTTTTTCCTCCTAGACTGGTGGTTCTTGTTGGTCCAAATAAGTCCATATGTAAGAGCTCTAATGGTCTAGAAGTTGAAACAGTGTTTTTGGATTTAAATGATACTCTAGTTTGTTTACCTAATTGGCATGCATCATAAATTCTATCCTTTTCAAAATTCAGTTTTGGCAAACCGAGAACTAAATCCTTTTTAATTAATTTTGAAAGAGAATGCATGCTGATATGTGCAAGTCTACGATGCCACAGCCAACTAGTCTCATTGATTTTAGCATTCAAGGATACTAGGCATTGCATATCTAATTTGGCTAAGTCATTCAAATCTATCATATAAGCATTACCATGCCTATGTTTTAAATTTAATGCCATCGTTAATAGGACTAGTCACAATGCAAACAGATGATTCAAAAATTACTTTATACCCTTTATCACAGAATTGACTAATGCTAAGTAAGTTATGCTTTAAACCTTTAACTAGTAAAATATTCTCAATGTATTTGGAGGGAGTGATACCAATGTTACCTATCCCGATGATCTTTCCTTTGCCATTATCTCCAAAGGTGACCATCCCTCCATCCTTAGCATCAAGCGTGATGAATTGTGATTCATCACCAGTCATGTGTCTCGAGCATCCACTGTCAAGATACCATTTTCTGTTTCCTTCTTGGGATGCTAGACACACCTGCAAGCAAAGGTCAAGTCTCTGTCTTAGGTACCCAAGCTTTCTTGGGTCCTTTTGGGTTAGTCAGAATGGTTCCTTTTGGAACCCATATTTTCTTTATAGTTGTATTTGTAGATTTGAGGCATGTGTATGATTTATGTCCTATTCTACCATATTTGAAACAAGTAATATTTGTAGACTTGTTACCTGAATAATTTACATAAATATCCTTCAGAAACTTTTGTTTCTTCAGAGGTTTATAGCCAAGTCCAGCCTTATCATATATAGCTTTCTGATTTTCAAAGATCATATTTAATTTGTTTGAACTTAAGGTGAACTTATCTACTATAGATTTCAGCTTGTTAATTTCATCCTTTAAGTTTTGATTTTCTTGACTCAAGGTGAGTTTTTCAATTGAAAGAATTTCAGCTTGTTTCACTAAGGACTGATTTTCCAATTTCAGTTCTTTGTTTTTCTTCCCTAGTTTCTTTAATTCATCAATTGAGTCATAGAATGCTTCATGCAATTCTTCAAATATGAATTCACTAGTGGATTCAGAAGTTACCTCATTTTCATGTGCCATCAGGCACAGATTGGCTTGTTCTGTTGAGGTTTCCTCGTCGGAGCTTGAGTCATCACTCGCACTCCAAGTCGCCATCATTGCCTTCTTTTTGAACTTTTTGGGACCTTTCTTCAGTTGTGGACATTCGGATCTGAAATGTCCCGCCTTCTTGCACTCGTAGCATGTAAGGGGTTGATCTTTCTCTTTTTCTTTGCTTTGTTCCCCTTTTGTGAATTTCTTTCTCATCCCCTGTTTCCTTTTTCTTAGAAACTTCTTAAATTTTCGGGTGATGAGTGCCATCTCTTCATCCTGTTCTTCATCTTCAGATTCATCTGTTTCATAATCAGGCGAAGTTGTGGATTTGAGGGCAATGGTTCTTTTCTTTTTGACTTCATCCTCTTGATGTTGCTTCATGCTAAGTTCATGAGTCATCAAGGATCCAAGAAGCTCTTCTAGAGGTAGAGTGTTCAAGTCCTTTGCTTCTTGGATGGCAGTCACCTTGGCTTCCCAAGTTCTTGGCAGTGACCTGAGAATCTTCCTTACAAGTTTACTGTTAGTATAAGATTTGCCAAGACTCTTCAAACCATTAATTATATCAGTAAAACGAGTAAACATGGCAGTTATGGACTCATCATGCTCTATTTTGAACAATTCATATTTATGTACAAGCATGTTTATTTTAGACTCTTTTACTTGATTTGTTCCCTCATGAGTTACTTCTAACCTATCCCATATTTCTTTAGCAGATGCACAAGTAGAAATGCGATTGAATTCACTAGCATCTAGTGCACAATAAAGAACATTCATGGCTTTGGCATTTAATTGTGCCAATTTCTTGTCAACCTCATCCCATTCTTTCTCTGGTTTGGTTGACTCCTCACCATCTATAATCTTGGTGGGTGTGTGAGGACCATTCACTATGATACTCTACATATCATAGTCGAGTGCTTGTATGAATATCTTCATTCGAGCTTTCCAATAGGTGTAATTAGACCCATTGAAAAGTGGAGGTCGGTTTGTAGATTGCCCCTCGGCTAGAGAAGTACCGACATGGGTTGCCATAGATCTTTGGCTCTTTGATTGTTAGATCAAAAAAGGGCTAGAGCACCGGCTCTGATACCACTTGTTGCCCAGCTATGCAACCCAAGAGGGGGGGTGAATTGGGTTTCTAAAAATTTTAAGCCCAACAGAATACTTATGAAGAACAAAACAAAGACTTCAATTCAATATTAATTACCTGAAGCAGAATTGCAAGGATATAATAAAGAAATAAGGTAAAGCGATAAAGCACACCACAAACACAAGGATTTATAGTGGTTCGGTGCCAACCTTGCACCTACATCCACTCCCCAAGCTCCTACTTGGGAATTTCAATCCACTATACTTGTATTCAACCTGAATACAAAACGTCGGAAACTCCGACACTAGCTATCCCAAGCTAGATCACTTGCTTCTCGGATACAAGTAAACCCAAAATACTCCGATTTCAGGTTCGGATCAACCTTTCCTTGTTTTGAAAATCCTCCAAAAACAAGAACAAAAACTCACAAAGAGTTAGAAAATTTTGAGCACAGATTAATACAATAACAGCTCCTTTAAATGAGCGAATATAACAATAAAAACTTTACTCAAATGAAGAACCCCTTTTTGAATTTTCTCAAAGTGGATGAACGCTTGAACGAATGCTTGAGAAGAGGTTGTTTGTTGATTGAAGATCTCTTGAAAGCTTTGAACGATCTCTAGATCAAAGTTGAAACAATAGGCGTGAAAGATCCTCTTGAATGCTCTTGCTTTTCTCTTTCACAAACTCTCTTGTATATTGTGGATCCTCTCTCTTTTTCTTTTTGATATTTCGTTGATCTCAGGCTTTTTCGTACAAATTTCGGATCCTCTCTTTCATTTTTCTCATTTTTGATTTCACGTTTGATCTGCTATTTAATCTGCATTTTCTTTCACCATTTAAAGCATTTTATGACATTAGAAGTAAGAGAAAACAATTTAGGCAGATAAAGAGCCGTTAGAGTAATTTTAGGAAGCATAAAAGGCAATTAAAATAGACAAAAAAATAGCCGTTGCTGATATTTTCCGTCGCAGGGGTCGACTCATGAGTCGACTCATGCTTCAGGGGTCGACTCATGAGTCGACCTCTGTTGCAAAAACCAGAGAATGCGTTTCTGAAAATTCTTGGCTCAAATCAGCAGGGGTTGACTCATGAGTCGACTCATGCCTTGTGGGTCGACTCATGAGTCGACTCACAGGTCGTGCCAAGCCAGAAAACTAGCGTGCCAAGGAGAATTTTTGCGTGCCAATCAGCTCACAGTGTCATGAGTTGACTCATGAGTCGACTCATGCACTTCAAACCTTCATAACTTCAAAAATATAAGTCCAAACACAATGAAATCTTCATCAATAGATTTCAAATCATTTGTTCTACCAAATGGTACTATCAAATCAGGATTTTAGTGAAATTATAATTTTGCCCTTGAAGAGCATAAGGACTTTTTTCATTTTAAAATTATTTGTATCCCTTCAATCTGCTTTGTAATCATCAAAATCAATCTAGGAGCAACACTTAATCTTTCATACCAAGCTCTTGGAGCTTGTTTTAATCCATATAATACTTTATTTAATTTAAATATATGATTTAAAAATTTATGATTTTTAAAATCAAGGAGTTGTCCAACATAAATCTCTTCAGTAATAAAACCATTTAGAAAAGCACTCTTAACATCCATTTGAAACAAATTAAAATTTATAAAGCAAGCAAAAGCAAATAGTATTCTTATAGCTTCTAGTCTAGCAACAGGAGTAAATATTTTATCAAAATCAATTTCTTCTTGTTGATTATATCCTTTAGCAACTAATCTTGCTTTATTTTTTATAACATTTCTATCTTCATCTAATTTATTTCTATATACCCATTTGGTTTCTATTATTGAGTGATTTTTAGGTCTTGCAACCAGTGTCCATACATTATTTCTTTCAAATTGATTTAATTCTTCTAGCACGATAATTATCCGGTTATTATCTTTTTCAGCTTCATCTATTGTTTTAGGTTCTAAGTGAGAAACAAAAGCTATATAATTACAAACATCTCTAAGTGAAGATCTAGTTCTTACACCTTATACCGGATCACCAATTATTATTTCTTTAAGGTGATTATGGACATATCTCCATTTCCTTGGAAGATTATCTGTATCTTGAGGTTGCTCTTGAATGTTCTGATCATTGATGTTTTTATCCATCTGATTTTTGTTTTGTTGATCCGAGTCATTTAGAGTGAGCTCCTTCATTTCATCTTCTATGATACCTGCATCATCAGCATCTTCTCTTTTTCTTGATGAAAGGTCATTAGTTTCATCAAAAATAATATGAATTGACTTTTTCACTACTAGTAATCTTTTATTAAATACTCTAAAAGTTTTACTAGAAGTGGAGTAGCTAAGAAAGATAGCTTCATCAGATTTAGCATCAAATTTACCTAAGCTATCTTTGCCATTATTCAAAACAAAACATCAGCAATCAAAAATATGAAAATAACCTATATTAGGCTTTCTACCCTTCCATAGTTCATTAAGTATTTTCTTTAAAATTGATCTTATTAAGGCATGGTTAAGAATGTAATATGTTGTGTTAATTGCTTCTACCCAAAAGTACTTTGGGAGCTTGCTTTCACATAGCATGGTATGTGCCATTTCTTCTAGTATTCTATTTTTTATTTCAGCTACTCCATTTTGTTATGGTATTCCAGGTGCTGAAAAATTATGATCTATATTTTTTTCATCATAAAATTTTTTAAAGTTTTTATTTTCAAATTTTATTCTATGATCACTTCGAATAGAAATAATTGGTAAACCTTTTTCATTTGAAATTTTTCGGCAAAACTTAGAGAATGCAGAAAATGCTTCATCCTTAGAAGCTAAAAACAAAATCCAAATAAAATACAAAAAATCATCAATGATTACAAAATCATATCTTTTTCCTCCTAGACTAGTTGTCCTTGTAGGACCAAATAAATTTATATGCAAGAGTTCTAGAGGTTTAGAAGTTGAAACAATATTTTTAGATTTAAAAAAACTCTTCTTTATTTACCTAATTGATATGCATCACATATTTTATCTTTATCAAAACTAATTTTTGGTAAACCAAAAACCAATTTTTTTTAATGATTTTAGAAACTGTGTGCATACTAATATGTGCAAGCCTATGGTGCCAAAGCCAACTAGTCTCATTAATTTTAGCATTCATGGTCATAAGACATTGCATGCTTTGTAAAGAGAGATTATCCAAATCAATCATATAAACATTACCATGTCTATGTCCAATAAATCTAGTGCTAGCATCAATAAGACTAGTTACAATGCATATAGATGATTCAAAAACTACTTTATAACCTTTATCATACAATTGACTAATACTTAACAGGTTATGTTTAAGCCCATCTACAAGTAAAATATTTTCAATGCAAGTGGAGGGAGTGATACCAATGTTACCAATACTGATGATTTTTTCTTTGCCATTGTCTTCAAAGGTGACCATCCCTCCATTCTTAGCTTCCAATGTGATGAATTATGATTCATCACCTGTCATGTGTCTTGAGCATCCACTATCAAGATACCACTTCTTTTTTATTGCTTGGGATGCAAGACACACTTGCACACATGAGATCAAATTTTAACCTTAGGTACCCAAGCTTACTTGGGTCCTTTGGGATTAGTCACAATGGTTCCTTTTGAAACCCATATTTTCTTAACCTTTCTACTATTAAATTTATTTGATGAATATGTATATACTTTATGCCCTACTATACCACATGTAAAACAAGTAATATTTGGCTGATTTCTTGTGGATTCATTGATAAAAATATTTTTGAAGGACTTTTATTTTCTTAGAGTGTTGTAGCCAAGTCCTGCTTTATCATATACAGTCTTTTGACTGTTAATAATCATCTGAAGTTTGTTTAAACGTAAAGTAAATTTGTCAACTATAGATTTTAACTTTGATATCTCTTCCTTTAGTTTTTGATTTTCTTTTATAAGAGTTTCATTTTGACTAGAGAGTTTATCTTTTTCTTTTATTAGTGATTGATTCTTTAGATCTAATTCTTTATTTTTCTTATCAATTTCTTTTTTTTTCTTACTTAATTAATAATTTCTTGATTTTAAATTTTTATTTTTAATTCTTAATTCTTTTAGATCATTTAAGAGTTCATGAAAAGCTTCTAATAATTTATTATAAGTAAATTCAGGTTAAGTTTCAGATGATACCTCATTTTCGTGTGCCATAAGGCATAGATTAGCTTCATCTTGGGTTTCTTCATCAGTGGTGGAGTCGTCACTGTCACTCCATGTAGCCATCATGGTCTTCTTCTTGAACTTTTTTTGGCCTTTCTTGAGCTGAGGGCATTTTGATCTGAAGTGGCTAGGCTTCTTGCACTCATAGTAAATTATGGGCTACTCCTTTTTTTTCTCTTACTTGGCTCCCCCTTAGCTAGTGGCCTTCGCTTGGTCCCTTGTCTTTTTCTTCTCATGAATCGTCTGAATTTTTTAGTGATCAGGGCCAAGTCCTCATCTTCTTCACTGTTGTCTGATTTTTCTGAGTCATCTTCTTCTTAAGCTGTTGACTTGAGGGCTATGATTCTCTTTCTTCTAGTTTTCTCCTTAGTGTGCTGCTTCATGGTCAGTTCATGGGTCATGAGGGATCCAAGCAGTTCCTCCAATGATAGAACATTCAAGTCTTTGGCCTCTTGGATTGCAGTGACTTTCGCTTCCCATGATCTTGGTAATGACTTGAGCACTTTTCTCACAAGATCATTGTTAGACTAATATTTGCCAAGACTTTTTCATCCATTTATGATGTCAGTGAATCGAGTGAACATTTGTATTATTGATTCTTCAGGTTTCATTTTAAATAATTCATAGTTGTGTACAAGCATATTGATTTTAGATTCTTTTACTTGGTTTGTGCCTTCGTGTGTGACTTCTAGCCTATCCTAAATTTTTTTAGTAGATATGTATGTGGAAATATGATTAAATTCATTAGCATCCAAAATACAATATAAAATATTCATGGCTTTAGCATTGAGCTGAGCTATTTTCTTATCAAAATCATCCCATTCACCTTCTGACTTAGGGATAGACATGCTATCAATCAATTTGATGGGTGTATGTGGTCCATTTACTATGACATCCCACATGTCATAGTCAAGTGCTTGAATAAAAATTTTCATCCAAACTTTTTAATAGGTATAGTTTGACCTATTGAAAAGTGAAGGTTGGTTTGTGGATTGCCCCTCGGATAGGGATGTGCCAAATTGTGCTGCGATGGATCTTTAGCTCTTGATGGTTAAATCAAGCAAGAACTAGAGCATCGGACTCTTGTTGTAGTCCAGGTGGTGTGCCCAAGGCCCAGGGGACCAAGGCTAAGGCCAAGGTCCATCATTCATGAGGGCTTCATGGAGGCTCTAGGGCTAGTTGGGCCCTAGGTTGAAAGGCTGTGGGCCTTTCGGGTTTTTGAGGTCTAGGTTATGTGGGCCTCAAGGGATCAACTCTTTATGGGTCAGGTCTGGGCCCAGGATAGGTGAGATTAGGTCGAGTCATGGGTGTACATGGGCTTGGGTTAACCTAATCTCCCATAGAGTTGGTCAAGGAAGTTTTGGGTTTGGGTCACTTGACCCTGTGTTTATATATACATGTACTTGTATAGGTTTGATGAAGCCAAGTAATAGACAACTCTTTCTCCCAAGTCTCTCTCTCTCTCTTCTCCCTCTCTCTCCAGCCATTGTCCATGCCTCAGGAGCAAGAAACCCTAGGATTTCTTGCCACCAGGTCCAGATAAGGAAAGAAAAGCAAGGAGGCGCTAGCCCCTTCCCCCTTGCAGCCACCAACCAGATTGCTCCCCTCCTCTCTTGCAGCCACCCAAGCATCAGGTCCAGGACTTGGAATCTCTTGAGAAGAGGTTGATATAAGTTCCTCTCAGATTTGGAGTTGATCTGAGGTCGTTTGAGGTGCGGGTGAGATCTCCATCAACAGATCTACAGGAAAGGCTGCAGCAGGACAGTTCTGCGAGGTTTGTCTCCATCTACCTTCTTCCCTATCTAGAATACCCCGATTCAAGATCTACAAATTGGAAGACCTCAGTATAGGCCTGATCTAGTTGGGTACTAGATCTTGGAATTTTTAGAGGTAATTTTAAAGGTGATCTTCATCTGGAACGAAAGGCTAACGAAGAAGATAGCAACCAGGCTGATTTCGTCAAGGGCCTTGGATCGTGTCCAGAAGTCTCCAGATCTGTTCGTTGCTAGTTTTGCTACACCCAAGGTCTATGGGAGGAGCCAGGATCATACTCCAAGAACTCTGATACCACTTGTTGCCCAAATATGGAGCCCAAGAGGGGGGGTGAATTGGGTCTTTTTAAAATTTTAAAGATTGAACAACTTAAGTAATGTGCCAAAGTGAAGAGTGAAGTGTATCAACTTGCAATGGAAATAAAATCAAATCCAAATAAGAAGTAAGCAAGTAATGAATACAAAGAACTAAATAAGAGAGGCAAGCATAACAAACATAAAGGATTTATAGTGGTTCAGTGCCAATCTTGCACCTACATCCACTCTCCAAGTCTCTACTTGGAAATTCAATCCACTAAATGGATAATGATGGATTACACCAAGTCGGACACCTCCGACCCTTACCTTCCAAGCAAGAACACTTATTTTTTAGGTACAAGCCAACCCTCAACACTCTAATTCAGGATTCGGATCAATCTAAATGAGTTTTGAAACTTCCCAAAACTCAAACATCCAAAAACTATTTGAGAAAAATAGAGTATACAAATTTTAGCACACAAACCCCTTAAATATACATAATGAAAGCAATAAAAATATAATACTTAAGGGGTGGAAGCCTTTGCAGTTTACTTTTAATGAATTCCACACTTGATTGCTGCTAGAGAGTGATTGGTGAAGTACTTAAATGCTTCAATCTCTTTCTTAGATTTAAAAATAGCTTTTCTCGGATTTAATCATTAAGCTTGCAACAACCTTATGATTTTCTACTTGAGTAGAGTATTTATAGTTGTCATTTACCTTTGAGAATATCTTAGAGTTAGTTTAGAGCTGTTGGAGTATGTTTAATGTACATTAAATATATCAAAAATAGAATGAAAAATAGCCGTTACGTAGCTCACCCAGAATGGGGCATCCCACTGGCATTAGGGCATCCCAAATGGCCAGACAGAAAGTCCTGCTTTCTATTTTGATCTCGGGATCTTAGGGGGGCATACCATTTATATGAGGCATCCCAGATGGATCGTCTCACAGCATGCCATGACCCAAAATACTGTGTGCCGGCTACCAACAGAAGGGGATGACCCAGGTGGGTCATTCCATCATGTTCTAACCCAATTTTTCATACATTTAAGATTCAAAACTTATTAGAACTCAGCTAAATACTCTCAAATAAATTTAAATCAATTTGGACACTCTCAAAAGCCTTCAAAACTTCACCAACTTGCTGAAACTTCAACTTTTGATGTATTTGATGAATCTTTTCAAACTCAATCTCTTGGACTATCTGAAACATCATAAAAATAATCTTTAAACATAAAAAATTTATTAGTAGTCTCCTCAAATGGTTTGTGATCATCAAAATTAATTCTTGAAGCAACAAAATATATAGCAGATTGGCTTTAATACAAATAAGAGATTGTTAGATGCATGGTCTAGAAGCCAATCTTGACTGATGCATATTATATTTCTAGGATATATTTTTATACTTAATGGGTAATTTATTTTTATTCATATTATATGTGTCTATGAATCATCCAGGGGATTAATAAGATGTTGACACATATTTTCAAAGAGCTGAGATTTGAGGTATGTGTCATTGGTGGTTAATTCTTAAATTACTCCTGATTGTAGGATCATCAAAGAGATGGTGATTGATCTAGATAGGCTGGTGCACAGATCGCTTCCTATAGGCAAATGAATCTCAAGTTTGCAATATAAAGAGACTAGAGTGAGAGTGTAGGTAGTTGTTAAAGAACAACTGGTACTGAACGTGACCAACATGAAAAATCACATGAATGTCTGCTCACTCATTAGTATCTTTTTTGATACTACAAGTATGTAAATAGTTCTTTGACCTATGGTGCCATAACTGCTCACAGTGAGACTACTAGAGTTTGACTACATAGAAATATTGACTTAATAAGTCCTTGTAGTAGATGTTGGTGATAGTTGATCTACTATAGGAGTAGAGTATGCATCTAAATGGGATCTATCAATCTTAGCAGAAGGGAGTAGTCCTATAAGATTTAAGAGGCTAAGTCCTTAAGTTTATATCCATAGCAGTGTGATTGATAAAAAAAAATTCTATGAGAATCACAGTCAGACTCGAGCTAATTGAATCTATCATATGATCGATATTGAGGTTTGACAATTTATCTATAACTTGACATCTAGTTGGAACTCGTGATAGAGGGATTGAATCATACAGTAACTATACCTAGAGGTTCATCACTTTTATTCTATTAGATTACCACTACATACTACTAGGTGTCACTAGTGGATTGTGAGAACTTACTAGGATGATTCTGGATCAATATCCTTGATGGGTGTGAGTTAGAAGTATTCTAATCTATTGAAAAGAGTTTCGATGATATTATGATAAGAATCATAATATATCTCACTACTAAACAGAACAGAACTTATAGGATCACACACAATAGAAATTTTTAACTGATCAGATGGTTGACTTATGATTATGAATCACAATAAAATTTAATCATCAATTTAATTGATGATTAATCCAATGCAAAAGTTATAATTGAAAGATTCAGTAAGTATTAGTGAATTATAGGAGGATCAATAAGTAATTAGATTGCTATCTGACTTAATCTGATTAAGCTATAAAATTTAAATTAAATTTAATTTAGATTGATTTAAATTTGATTAGATAAAGTCTAATTGGTTTATGAGATAATCCAATTTCATAAGGAGAACAATTCCTACTTTGACTAAGATTTGATTGAATCAATTATCTAATTAAATTAAGATTTAATCTAGATTTAATTGAGTTTCTAATTAGACTAAGAATTAACTTAATTTGATTGCTAACTAATCCTAAATTAGTTAGGATTAAATCAGATTTAAATTTGATCAAAATTAGTAAACAAATAAATCCTAGTTGGAACAAGATTTTTTCTTAGTGCCACCTCTCTTTTTGTGCCACCTAAGCCCAATGCCAAATTTGATTTACTGTGTGGTTGGACTAGCCCAAGCATCTCCATGCCACCTCTCTTATATCTATTTTTAATTGAGATCAAATATGATTTGATTTAATTTTGATTGGACCAAAATAGGACTCCCAGTTTGATTGGGTTTCATCTTAACAAACCTAGCCAAACTCTAACTCCTTGAAACCTTTGGATGCCATCTATAAATAAGGGGGCTTATGGATATGGGAGAGAATCTGAAAACCCACCTGGGGTGTGAACAATTAGGCATGGATCAGCTTGGGGCATGAGCTTGAGAGAGAGGGAAAAAGAGAAAAAGGGTTTCCTCTCTTCTAGTTTTCTTCTTCCTCCTACACCTTGTCTTCTTCCTTCTTGAGAAAGTCTTAGAGATTGAACGAGATCCTTTTCAACCATTAAGAAAGTATTCTTTGTAAGAAAGCTAGCACCTTGGAGAGAACATAGAGCCTCTGATCAGTTCATGCCTCATGTGGATACCCATAGAGGTTGGACACGTGCACGGCTATATCAGAACCTGAAGGCATCTACAAATCCAGATTTAAGAAGAAGTTCTGTGATTTAGATATATGACTCAATCATAAATAAAGTTTTAATCTCTAAAATCAGATGCTTTATATCTTATTGATCATCATATGAACTAGATCAATAGGTATAAGATTTTGTTCTATGCATGCATAGGATTAAAACTGTTTTAATCTAGACTTCTACTGCTTAAATTTCAAAATTATTTTGAAATCTGCATGCAAAATACCTAAAATCTAATACTTGATACATGGCTATAGTAGTTTAGCATTGAGCACTTGTAGTCCTTTAGACTAGCCACTTTATTTTAGTAGTATCCATATGCTTGAAATATGGCTATGATAGTTTAGAGTCAAGCACATATGGTCCCTTGGATTAGCTACTTTCTTGATGCCTCCCACGGACTTGAAATGTGGCTATGGCAGTCTATAAAACTAACCACTTTATTATCTTTTGCATGAGTGGTTGTGGTAGTCGGTAAAACTAGCCATTTTTATTGCCTACCCATGAGCTTGAAATGTGGCTGTGGTAGTCTAGAGTCGATATATTGGTTTGAGACAATCATATGATGTGGCTTATTGCACAAAAGACATATTTGCTATGCATATTTTATAAATCATGATATCTTTTGGCATGGATTTACATGAGTAACAATAATGATAAATTTTATATTTATTATTATTATTATTAATATTGGTGTGTTAAAATTTTTACTGGACTGTAAAGCTTACCACCCTCTTCTTTTTTTCTTTTCTTTTTCAGAGTTTCAAGATACCTATACTTGGCTAAGATTGGGATTATGATTTGAAACAATTGATTAGATAGAACATCAGTAATATTGGTTGGATGATCAAGTCTTATAAATTGTACAAGATTTAATATTTATCAATATAAAAGATTTGTTATAAATTGAGGTCAACTATGTTCCTAGAAAGTTGAGATTGCAGGAATTTTATAAGTCTTGTGTATTCTTTAGAATCTTGTTAGAAAATATATCCTAAAGTCAATCATCTAGGTTGTAGATGATTGTGCTCCATACATGTATATGAAATATAAAAATGATAAATGTTATTTGATAGATTCATCATAAAGAATACATCTTTCAAAATAGAACTCATATATTATGATGAAGTCTTTAGAGCTACTTTCAAAATAATAAAGGAGAATTTATTGTGTAGTTCTTAAATCTTGCTCGCGATCAAATAATACAGTTGTTACAATGATGATAATTGTATTGAGCGTAGGTCGTTGTATGCCATATTGGTTAATTATCTTCTTAACCAAGGTGTGTGGTGACACGGATATGGCATATAGATGATTTATAAGAGTACATTTCACTGAGTGTGACCACTTTTAGAGCACTTTGCTGTCAAGGGTTACTCTAATAGGATATGGGTGTATGTGTCCCTCTGACCTGAGACTGCCTTGGTGACTTGCAAGCAACTTACTGTGCTTTGGTGTTGGACTATCCAAATTTTTAATTCGATGATGAAAGATTTTTAGGTACAGTTAAGTACTTGTAAAGTCTGAGTGCAAGTCAAGATGAAATTGACTACTCCAAGTAAAATTGGAGATGACGCATCACTATATTTCAATTCAGCAAAACTTTAGCCAAAATAATCCTAGTAAGGAGTCACAAGATTTTTAAAGTTAAGACACAATGTGGACTACTCTTCCTAGGTTGATAGTTTAACCCTTAGTCATCCTTAAGCATCAAGTGTCAAAGGGATGAATTATACAGTAACTATATCCATATGGGTTCTAGAGTGTTGCTGGGCATACATTCGGCCTATCCAGATGTCGAGTCTCATTGCTAGATGGTTACATCGATTAGTTTAAAAATTATTCTTATGCTACTGACTTAGGTTCAAACCTATGGGGTCACACACATAGAAGTACCTGTCTGATTAAGTGATCGATCGATGATTATGAATCATTGAAGGATTTAATTATTAATGGATTGATGATTAATCCTATGCAACGGTTGTAATAAATTATTTACTAATAATTGATAAATTAAAAAAATAATTAATTAATAATATGATTATTAATTGGCTTAGTTTGATTGAGCAATGGAGATTGGATTAGATCTAATTAAATTAGATTCAATTAGATTGGCTTTAGATTAATTGGATGCAGCCGTATTAGATAATGGGGCTTGTTACAATTGATCTCAGAGATACAAATTAAATTTTAAATTGAATGAGATTCAATTTAGTTTTCTATATATTTTAATTGGTCAAACCCTATTGAATAATATACTTAATTAGACCAAGCCCTATTATCAAATCCTTCTTTGATATCCATCAAGAAACAATCTCTGGATTAATGGGGTTTTCATCTAACTAATTCCCAATTAGATTGGGGCCTAATTGATTTCATAATTGAGCTAAGACTCAATTAGTTAGTTTATTATAACTAATTCCTAAATTGGTTAGGATTAGATCCAAGAATTAGTTAGAATTTGTCCAAGATCTTGAGTCCTATTTGGAATAGCCAAATAGGACTTAACCAACTTAAAACCAAACCCCATGTGCTATTTATTCCCATGCCTCCACCTCTCTTCAATGAGAGAACCCACACCCCAAAAATATTGTGCACCCTCTCCTTTCTTTCATGAATGAAAAGGGACATCCCTCCTCTCTTTCTTACCATCCAAAGAAAAAAAAAAGAGAGAAGGGGGCGTCCAAGAGTTGGACACCCCATATCTCATACACCTTGTCTCTCTTCTTCTCTTTTTTTTTTGAAGAAATTTAGAAAGACTTTCTTACTGATTTTTGGGCATCAAAGAGAGGCTCCACTGTTGGTTATACAGTAAAAAATTAAAGAAAAAAAGTTCTTCCCAATGAGAGAAAGAGAAGGAAGAAGATAGGTCTTCTTTCTTGTGTACAGCCTTAGAGAAGAAGGAGTTTTTCTCATAATTTTTTTTTTTATTTTTTTAAGATAAAAATTAGATTAAATTTAATTTTTAATATGAATATTTAGAAAAAAAAATATCAAAAAAATTTGGTTGGATGTTTAGGGCTTCCTAGAGTTCTAGATCAAGGAGAAAAGGGAGAAGAAAAGAGAAGAATGGTTCTTCTCTTGGGTCTCTCTTTCGGATTTTTCTAGGGCTCAAGAATCTATATGATTTTTAGCATGAGAGATTAGATTAGATCTGATTTTTATTATAGAAAATTAGAGAAGAAAAGTTCTTCTTGGCATGAAAGGAAGAGAGAAAGGTTCTCTCTTATGCATGGAAAAATTGAGAAGAAAGGGTTCTTCTCTTAATCTCTATTGTAGAGATCTGATGCATGGATCCAGGAAGAAAAGGAGAGGGTCTCCTTATTCTTTATCTTTTTTGTGATTCTTCTTAGATCAGCCAAAGCATGGTGTCCTCACGAGCTAGCACTCCCGAGGAGATCGATCAGCATAAGAATTTCGTGTGGATACCCGTAGAGGTCGGACACGTGTGTGGCTACCAAGCATCATGAAGAACCAAGTACCATAGATTTCGGATGCGGTGATCTACTACTCACACTCAAGTATGAGATTTTAATCTCAATTAATATTTAGATGTGATTTAAATATAAATTAGATATGATCTAATTACACATAAATATGATCTATACTTGTTGAATTTTAGATTTCAATTTTGGATACACGCATATTAGTTTATGTCATAGATCTTGTATGGTGATTTCAGATTTGATCTATGCATGTATTTATATTAAATTGATTAATCTATGTATGTTCCACTATAAATTTTTAAAAATATATGCACAAAAACCCACCATGCTTCCCTTCAAATGGTATCGAGCCAGGTTCATTATGACATGAACATATATACATGTAGAGTTGAAATCTAAATTTAGCAATGCGTGAGATGTGTTATAATCTAATTTTAGATATGATCTAATATAAAATCAAATCTAATATAATTTAGATTAGATCTAAATTATTTTGCATATATGATATGTGAATTAGATTAAAAGTTATGAGTAGCATGTTGGGAAATGTGTCCCAAAAAGCCAATCGTCAAGCTGTTGACGGTTGAGCAACCAAGTATTGTAATTGATTTATTAATAAATAAAATATATTTAGTATTTTTTATTGAAAAATATGTCCCAAAAGCCAATCGTCAAGCTGTTGACGGTTGAGCAATCAAGTATTGTAATTGATTTGTTAATAAATAAAATATATTTGGCATCTTCATCATAAGCTTTCATCTTCTAATGAACCCCATTGTTATGATGAAATCCTTAGGACTATTTAAGTTCGATAAAGAGAGGATTTATCGATTAGTCCTTAAAACTGTTCACGACCAAATGATAAGCTGTTAATAAGGACGACAGCTTCTATTTAGCATAGGTCGCTGTAGGCCATATGGGTTGGTTGTCCTCTTAACCAAGGAGTGTGGAGACACTGGTATGGCATACAGGTGAGATATAAGGGTATATCGTCATTGAACGTGACCAACTCCAGAGCATTCTGCTGTCGAGAATGTCTCTGATGGGATATAGGTATAAGTGTCCTTTAGACCTGAGATCGTCTCAGTGACTTGCAAGCAACTCACTGTGCTTTGGTACTAGACTAACTGAATTTCTAATTCAGAGACGGAAGGCTTCTGGGCATAGTCAAGTACTTACGAAGTCAGAGTGTGATCGAGATGGGATTGACCACTCCAAGAGTTGGAGAAGAATGAGTCGCTGTATTTCAATTTAGCAAAACCTTGGCCAGGGTAATCCATCAGATGGATTTGATATTTTGAAATACAATGTGGACAACCTGATCAGAGTTGACAGTTAAACTCTGGGGTATCCTATGATCATTTTGATCAAGGAGATAAATTATATGAAAACTATATCCACATGGGTTCTAAGGATGTTGTTCTATACATTCGATCTATCCGGTCGTCGGATATCATTGCTAGATGGTCACTTTGATTGGTACAGAAATTTATTCCTGTGCTATCGGCTTAGGTTCAGACCTATGAGATCACACACATTAGAGTTCATGATCTAATCGGTTGGTTGATCAACGATTAAGAATCGTTCTAGGGTTAAATGATCAATACGATTGACATTTAACCCAGTGCAAGTGTTGCAGGAGGATCGATTAGCAATTTGATTGCTAATTGGCTTAATTTGATTAAGCCAATGGGCTGAGATTAAATCTAATTAAATATAATTTAATTAGATTTGGTTTGGGCTTGATTGGATCAAGTCCAATTGGTTTATTGGATAAGCCAAGTGTAAGGAAAAACTAGTCCTAGTTCAACTAGGACTTGGGTCAATCTAATTGTTAATTTGATTAAAAAATTAAATCAGATTTAAATATAATTTAATATAATTAAATTAGATTTTTAATTGGGTTAAGACTTGTTTTAATTAGGTTGATCTAATTTTGATTTGATTTGGTTTGAGAAACCAAATTAAAACAAGTCATGAGATAGAATCCTAGTAAGACTAGGATTCCACCTTGTGCCACATAAGCCTTCCCCACGCCCTCTCTCTTATTCAATGCCAATCTCCACTTATTTTGTGTGACAAAAGCCCTCTCCCAGGTCTCTCCTATGTTCACAAAAGGTTTCCTCTCTTCTTTCTTACATGGAAGATGGTTTGGATCAAATCAAAAAAGAATAAGTTTGGATTTCGAATTCTATGAGATAGAGTTTTAGAAATCCAAAACTCTTTCAATTTTGCATCGAATTTATCCAAATTTTTTTTTTAGAATTTTTATGGCTTTTAGGGTATACATTGTACACCCTTTTCTGGTGATCCATGCACGAAAATAAGGAGGAGGTGCTCAAGAGTTGGGCGCCCCTTAACTTGCCATGTTTGGATAAGCCTTGACTAGGTATTTGACATAGACAAGGACTCTATCATATCTATCTATATAAAATGAGCTTCTTCATAAAATTTTTGAAGAAGATAGAGATTTGAGAGTCCTTTGGGCCATCCAAAAATCAGAGGGAAAGACCTTTGGGTCGTGGAGATATAAAAGACACAATTTAGGGTGTCTAGAGAGAGAAACGAGAAGAAGAAGAGGGTCTTCTTCTAGGGTTATTTGTTTTCATATCTTTCCTCCCTCCATCTTGAGTTTCCTGAGAGTATTTCAGATCTAAAACTCCTCCTTATACTTTTCATCTTTGGAAGAGTTTAAATCAAGAAGAAGGAGGCACCTGATCAACCATCAAAGAAGGATCAACGCAGTACTAGCATACTGTGCTGATTTTCTGAAGTAGGACTTCTGATCGAGATTCGTGAGCTTGTGTGGATGACTCCTAGAGGCCGGATGTGTGTGCGGCTTACAACATCATCCTCAAGCTTGGATCAGTGAGGTTAGAATGTCTAACTTGCAAGGTAATAGATCTGATCTATTGTTTAATACATACATTAGATGTAGTATAGAAACATGTTGATATGATCAACATGTAGTTCATGCTATATTTATATATTTTAATTTTTGATTTAATGCTATGTAATAATCATGTAATAGGATCTTAGATCTAGGGATTCTCTAGTTTTAAAAAATAAATTTTGATTTATTTTAGTCTTCCGCTGTATGATCTTGAAAAAGTTTCAAGATCTAATCCTGAAACCCTAGATCTGGTTCCTACAAATGATATCAGAGCCAGGTTCTTTATTACATGATTATTTATACATACTTAGATTATTTTTTAGATTAGATCTAATTTATAATCTGATTATTAAATCTAAAATTAAAATTT
Source organism: Elaeis guineensis (assembly GCF_000442705.2). Lineage (NCBI taxonomy): Eukaryota > Viridiplantae > Streptophyta > Magnoliopsida > Arecales > Arecaceae > Elaeis > Elaeis guineensis. The sequence goes on from NC_026005.2 coordinate 41,355,587, forward strand.
TAGATCAATCACAAACTGCAAGGTTGTCCTGTTGTAAGGTTTACCCCTTACAGTGCAAAGGTTGTCCTAGTTTGTGTAGATCTATCTTTAATCATAAATTTGTTAGATATGATCTAGATTAAATTTATATTTTATTAGATTTAAAAAATATTTAAATCTGAAATAAAATCTCTTTGTTAATAATTTTTGTGCAAAGAAATTGTTTAAAGTTGAAATTGTTTCAATTACATGAACCTGTTTAGATTAGATCTAAAGTAGTTTCATGTTTATTTCACTTGTATCTTGATTATGAATCAAATATGCAATATGGTTGGTAGAATCATATTGTAAAATTATTTTACAAATATAAAAATTATTTTTTGAAAAGCCAAACCCAACCCTCAGCCCAAAACTTAATTAAGAATTAAGAAGTTGTTTGATTAGGTTCTAGGATTGTGAATTGAAGAACCTAAGACACAAACCATAACACATTGGGTTAATGGGTTAGTGGAAATTAGATCCATTAATTGGGTTAGACCTATGGTTAGATTGAAGATGGACTTTAATTGGGAGCCCGCTTACCTGGCCATTTCTGATGGTGTCTAAGGCAAGCTTTGGCAGACCCTCCCACTTATCGAACTTACCTAGCCTCTTGGTGAAATTATGTTTTGATCGAATCACTTGACTATTCGAGCTGACCCATGTCAGCTAGGTAAATAGTGTGACTGATTTAGGTGCTCCTAGACCAGCCCTGATCTCCCTTAAGCTAACTTGGTGAAGCCAGTGGGAGGATCATGATAAGCTGGTTCATCTGTCCTCATCCTCTATATTATTTAAATCCTCTAAAATTATTAGATCCTTAAAATGATAAAGTTATGGAGATAACTGAGTCATAGCCTCCCATTAAGGTGTTTGATAATGAGCCCATTAACTCAATAATCATTGCAGACCCAAAGGCCTGGTGCTTGTTGACTAATGGAATTATCACTCATCATATGATGATTTGGAAGTGTCTCTCTAATGGTGGTTAGGTGAGCCAACCAAAGTTGGGCTTAATCATTCGTTGGTTAGATACACCAAGTATGATCATGTTAATGGTTGGACCTAACCGGATCCTTACAGTGGAGGCCAAAGCCTACTGATTAGGTTTCTGGGGCAAAATTAATATTACTAAAAATTGTTTAGAGGAACAATTGGTTATGAACCTACCCTTAGATGTACATGGGTTGGCCAACCAAAGTTGGGCTTGTGTGCAGTCTAAGTGGATTCTAGTACCCACTAAGGAATTAGGGTAATTCCTTGAATTGGAGGTAGAGGCTATCAATTCGAATAAAATAGTGGGAGAAACCTTTTGATTAAAGTCCAAATCCTTAGGTTTAATGAATCAATTACTAATTAGGTTATGGTTCTCCTTTGTGCAAATATGGCCACTCCCCTATCGCTCCGATCATTGTTGGACAATGATAAGTTGGTGGGATCCAACTTCGGTAGCTGGTACCGAAAGTTGAAGATAGTCCTGGAGCATGAACGGATCCTATATGTGATAATGGATCCTGCACCTGAGGAACCAACTGTCAATGCACGTGGAACAGTCAGAGACACTTACCAAAAGTGGCTCAATCACCGGACCACGGTGCGTTGTATCATGCTGGCTGCCATGAGCGACGAGTTCAGTCATAGATTCGAGATGACTCAGCCAAAGGACATGCTTCAAGTGTTGGAGGATGCCTTTGGCACACCCGATGACGTAGAGAGGCACAAGACTAGTTGTGCCATCTTCAACGCCAAAATGCAGGATGGTGCCTTTGTCACTGATCATGTATTGTACATGATCGAGCTGATGGAACGATTGAGCAAGCTCGGCTTTCCCTTGCATGAGCAGCTTGGGAAAGATGCAATACTGAACTCGCTGTCCAAGTCTTATCTCCCATTCTTCACTCATTATAGAATGACAAAGTCTGAAGTAAACTACCATGGATTACTGAGGTTGCTTCAGAACTTTGAAATAGATCACCAACTTCACAAGGAGTCGGTGAACTTAGTGGGAGGTTCATCTTCTGGTTCTCGACCTTTTGAGAAAGGGAAGAAGAACAAGAAGAAGAAAGTGAAGAAGGTGCAAGTTTAGACTGGGACATCAGTGCAGAGCCAGACCAAAAAGATCAAGCCTGATAAGAGTCTATTCTACTGGCAAGCATCCTAGATTAGATAGTGTGTCAGATATCTACTTATGGCACTGTAGGCTAGGTCATATAAACAAGAACAGAATAAACAGGTAGACTCAAGAGGGAATCTTCGAAGTTAGTGATTGTGAATCACTTCCAACCTGTGAGTACTGTCTTCTTGGTAAAATGACCAAGTCACCTTTTACTGAAAAAGGTGAGAGAGCTACTGAGCTCTTGGGCCTAGTACATACTGATGTATGCGGGCCCATGAGCACCGGTGCTAGAGGTGGATATTTCTACTTCATAACTTTCACGGATGACCTATCCCGATATGGATATGTCTATCTGATGAAACATAAGTCGGATTCATTTGAAATGTTCAAACGATTCCGAAGTGAAGTAGAAAAATAAACTGGGAAGAGAATTAAAACTCTTCGATCTGATCGAGGAGGAGAATACCTTTCTAGTGAGTTTCTCACATATCTAGGAGAATGAGATTCTCTCCCAATGGACTCCTCCAGGAACACCACAGCATAATGGTGTGTTTGAAAGGAGGAATCGGACTCTATTAGACATGGTCCGATCCATGATGGGTTTTGCTAGCTTGCCGATATCCTTCTGGGGATATGCACTCGAATCGGCCTATTATCTGTTAAATAGGGTTTCAAGTAAGTCTGTAATTAAGACTCCATATGAGATATGGACGGGACGTAAGCCAGCACTTTCACACCTTAGGGTCTGGGGGTGCCCGACCTATGTCAAACGATTAGTCACAGACAAACTTGGACCTAGGTCTGACAAATGCTCATTCACAGGATACCCCAAAGAGACAAAAGGATATTTTTACTACCATGCTGATGAACAAAAGGTGTTCATCAGCCTTAAGGCAATCTTTTTAGAAAAGGAGTTCCTTGGTGAAGGAACCGTTGCCTCTAAGATTGAACTTGATGAAGTTCAATAGGTAGAAGGACCGACACCAATAGCTGAACTTGAGTCTGATATGATTAGATCATATCCAGAGCCCAATGTACCTGCACCATTAAGGCGATCCGGTAGAGTACCGCATCAACCGGACAGATACTATGATTTCTTGGTCCGGGACGGTGATCCCATCGAACTTGATGAGAATAATGAGGATCCGATCACCTATATGGATGCAATGCAGAGACCTAATTTCGAGAAATGGCTTGAAGCCATGAAATCCGAAATGGAGTCCATGAAGGTCAATGATGTATGGACATTGGTTGACCCACCTGAAGGGGTTAAACCCATTGGGTGTAAATGGGTCTTCAAAAGGAAGAGGGGTGCAGACGGAAAGGTGGAGACCTATAAAGCCCGTCTGGTCGCCAAGGGGTATCGTCAACGTTATGGTATTGACTATGACGAGATGTTTTCCCCTGTGGCAATGCTCAAATCTATTCAGATAATGCTTGCAATAGCTGCCCATCTAGATTATGAGATCTGACAGATGGATGTAAAGTCAGCTTTCCTGAATGGAGAGCTAACTGAAGAGGTGTATATGATACAACCTGAGGGGTTTACATCCACAGATGAGTCCAAGGTGTGCAAGCTTCAGAGATCCATTTATGGACTGAAGCAAGCTTCTCAGAGTTGGAACATGTGTTTCGATAAGGTGATCAAAACGTATGGCTTCATTAAGAATGGAGAAGAGCCCTGCATCTATAAATGGGCAAATGGTCCAGTTGTGATATTCCTTGTCTTGTACGTGGATGATATTCTCTTAATCGAGAATGACATCCCCGGACTACAGGGAATAAAAGTTTGTTTGTCATCACAGTTCTCCATGAAGGACTTGGGTGAAGCATCCTACATCCTATGGATGAAGATCTATAGGGATAGATCTAAAAGGATGCTTGGGTTATCCCAGTCCATGTACATAGACACTGTGCTGAAGAGGTTCAGCATGGAGAATTCCAAGAAGGGCTATCTACCGATAGGCCAAGAAATTTCTCTCTATAAGAAGGATTGTCTGACAACTCCTGAAGAGAGAGAGCGTATGAGTAGTGTCCCATATGCTTCAGTCATGGGATCTATCATATACGCCATGACATGTACAAGACCAGATGTGGCATACTCACTAGGAGCAGTGAGTAGATACCTATCTGATCCTGGAGAAAATCACTAGAAAGTGGTTAAAGCCATCCTTAAGTATTTGAGAAATACTAAGGACCAAAGGTTGGTTTATGGCGAGTCAGATCTGAAACTTATGGGGTTCACAGACTCTAGCTTCCAATCTGACCATGATGATAGTAGGAGCGTGTCGGGTTATATCTTTACTCTGAATGGTGGAGCCATCTGCTGGAAGAGTTCCAAGCAGCATATTGTGGCAGACTCTGTTTACGAAGCGAAGTACATCACAGCATCGGATACCGCGAAGGAAGCTGTGTGGCTGAGAAAATTCATCAACGAGCTCGGAGTAGCATCTGAAGTGAAAATTTAGCGCAGGGGCAAAATGGTAATTTTAAAACTTTTTCAAAATTACTATTTTATAGCAGAATTATTAATTAATCTCATTAATTAATACTAATTAACCCTACACTAAGATCTAAATATGATACAACAGCATGCATTTAAATTTGAAATTCAAATTTGATTCAGTAAACATTTTACAGTACTGTGTTCAGAACACATCACCTTTTACGGGTAGTCGATCACTGCAATCTGATCATCGTCGGAGGGCTCTGATCATCACGTCACAGCCACACAAATGTCTAGCCTCTGTGGATCATCCACACGAAGCTCCCGTCTAATCAGCTCCTCACGAATGCTAGTTCGTGATTTCACCCTTTTGATGGTAGATGTTGATCGAACTCCTTCGATCGATGTGTGCTGACTTCTCGGATGCTCCAGATCATTTGCACAGTTGCTTGAGAGGTTGATGGATCTCTTCCTAAAATTTGGTGGACTCACGACACTCGTGGCACACCAATCTCACTTCCCGAACCCTAGGTAGAAACCCTAGGGTACACACCAAAAACCCTACGCCCAATTTTCTCTCTTTTCTTTCTTTTTCTCTCGAAAGGTTTTGGACCTTCACCTTGCGCAGAAGCCTTCCTCACGCCCCAAAGTTTCTCTCTTAAAATTTCTACGCACGTCCCACCTTTCTCCTCTTTTTAAAACAACATCGAACGTGTCTTATCCACGTGAGAGGATAAAGACAAGAGGTTACACATTTGAATTCAAATCAAATTTGAATTCAAACGAAAACCAACTTATCCCTATCCTTTTGGGCGTGAGAAGAGAAGGGGCGTGGCTCTTTGTGCATGGAAAATGTTTCACGAGAAACCTTTTCTCGTGTAAGTAATGTGGCGCACAAAATGGATAAGGATGAAAGGGCAAGTGATAAGTTATCTATTCAAATTCAAACATGCTTTGAATTTGAATGGCTAACTAATTATTTTATCCATCCATATGGTACACAAATGAGGGCGTGGGGAAGGGTTTTGTGTGAGAAAATTTTCACTAGAAGTTTCTTCTCGTGAATTCAAATGGGTGCAAGGAAGTTGGGTGTCGCAGGGAATTTAAAACAAGGTGGTTTGATTCAAATTGAGCCAACCTAGTTTAAAATAGGTTAAGCACAATTAGACCAGATTAAACTCAACATAATTAGGCTTAATTAGGCTTAATAAAATCCTAATCAAATCAGGAATTAACTAAACCTAACCCCTGATCAAATCAGGGACTAAACCACCTTAGCGATTAGGTCAACATTTAACCTAATCGGGTCAATCCAAACTGAATCCAATTCAATTGGACTTGATCCAAAAATAATTACTCAATCAAATTGAGTTAATTAGTGATTAAATCACTAATTAAACCTCTCATAAATATTAAGTTCAAATCCAATGGGCAATCAAGCATCAGAGACCATCGATATGAAACCCTGATCAAAGAGTTCAAATTTCAAATTCAAAATTTGAAATTCAAAATTTTGACCCCGGTACCCAAAATGTGTGGAACTCATGATTAGAGAATCCTAATTCTCAATCATAGAGTCCCAGATAGATAAGACTCATAATCAGCCATCAGATCAGAAAGGAACCTCTAATGTGTGTGACCCCGCAGGTTCGAACCTAAATCGGTAGCACAGGAATCAATTCCTGTACTAATCGAAGTGACCATCTAGCAATGGTACCCGACGATCGGATAGGTCAAATAATCGCAATCGCAACATTCAGAACCTACGTGAATATGGTTACTGTATAATTCATCCCTTTTGACCCCTGTGTTTAGGATGACTCAGGGTTAAACTGTCAACCCTGATGATATCATCCGAATCGTGCTCAACTCAATTAGTCCTGTGACTCCTCACTAGGACTACCCTGGCCAAGGTTTTGCTAAATTGAAACACGACTGTACACAGCTCCTAAACTGGAGTGGTCAATCCCATCTTGACACACGCACCGACAAGTCAAGTACTTGACTACACCCAGCAACCTTCCGTCACTGAATTAGAAATTCAGGTAGTCCAGTGCCTAAGTGCAGTGAGTTGCTTGCAAGTCACCGTGGCGGTCTCAGATCGGAGGGACATTTATCCCCATATCCCATCGGAGCAAATCTTGACAGCAGAAATAGCTCCGAAGTTGGTCACGTTCAGTGCAGATGTACCATTACATCTCACCTGTATGCCATACTAGTGTCTCCACACTCTTTGGTTATGAGGACAACCAACCTATATGGCACACAATGACCTATGCTCGATAAACGTTGTCGTCCTTGGTAACAACGTATCATTTGGTCGCGAACATGTTTAAGGACTAAGCGACAAATCCTCCTTTGTCGAGTCTAAATAGTCCTAAGGACTTCACCACAACACAGGAGTTCATTAGAAGATGAAACATTTGTGATGAAAAAATATCAAAATAACTTTTATTTATTTATAATTCATGTACTAATACAAAAAGGAGCACAACCGTCAACAGGCTGACGATTGGCTTTGGGACACTATTCCCAACAATCTCCTACTTGGCCTAAAGCCTATCAGTGCAGTATCTAATAGCACCCTCCCTCGATGGTCCAGTCCTGCTCTATTGCGATAGCATTGGTGCCATAACTCAGGCAAAGGAACCCAAAGCACACCAGCGGACAAAGCACATCTTGCACCGCTTCCACCTGATCTGAGAGATCGTGGATCGAGGTGACGTCGACCTTCAGAAGATCGACGGAAAGGAGAACCTGGCTGACCCTTTCACTAAAGCCCTAGCGATAAAGGAGTTCGACAACCACAAGTCGAAGATGGGTATTAGATACTGTGCCGAGTGGCTTTAGGACAAGTGGGAGTTGTTGGAAAATATATCCCAAAAGCCAATCGTCAAGCTGTTGACGGTTGAGCAATCAAGTATTGTAATTGATTTGTTAATAAATAAAATATATTTGGCATCTTCATCATAAGCTTTCATCTTCTAATGAACTCCGTTGTTATGATGAAGTCCTTAGGACTATTTAAGTTCGATAAAGAGAGGATTTATCGATTAGTCCTTAAAACTATTCACGACCAAATGATAAGCTGTTAATAAGGACGACAGCTTCTATCGAGCATAGGTCGCTGTAAGCCATATGGGTTGGTTGTCCTCTTAACCAAGGAGTGTGGAGACACTGGTATGGCATACAGGTGAGATGTAAGGGTACATCATCATTGAACGTGACCAACTCCAGAGCATTCTGCTGTCGAAAATGTCTCTGATGGGATATAGGTATAAGTGTCCCTTAGACCTGAGATCGTCTTAGTGACTTGCAAGTAACTCACTGTGCTTTGGTACTGGACTAACTGAATTTTTAATTTAGAGATGGAAGGCTTCTGGGCACAGTCAAGTACTTGCAAAGTTAGAGTGTGATTGAGATGGGATTGACCACTCCAAGAGTTGGAGAAGAATGAGTCGCTGTATTTTAATTTAGCAAAACCTTGGCCAGGGTAATCCATCAGATGGATTTGATATTTTGAAATACAATGTGGACAACCTGATCAGAGTTGACAGTTGAACTTTGGGGTGTCCTATGATCATTTTGGTCAAGAGGATGAATTATATGAAAACTATATCCGCATGGGTTCTAAGGATGTTGTTCTACACATTTGACCTATCCGATCGTCGGGTACCATTGCTAGATGGTCACTTCGATTGGTACAAAAATTTATTCCAGTACTCTCGGGTTAGGTTTGGACCTATGAGGTCACACATATTAGAGTTCATTATTCGATCGGATGGTTGATCAACGATTAAGAATCGTTCTAGGGTTAAATGATCAATACGATTGACATTTAACCCAGTGCAAGTGTTGTAGGAGGATCGATTAGCAATTTGATTGCTAATTGGCTTAATTTAATTAAGCCAATGGACTGAGATTAAGTCTAATTAAATATAATTTAATTAAATTTAGTTTGGACTTGATTGGATCAAGTCCAATTAGTTTATTGGATAAACCAAGTGTAAGGAAAAACTAGTCCTAGTTCAACTAGGACTTGGGTCAAACTAATTTCTAATTTGATTAGAAAATTAAATTAGATTTAAATATAATTTAATCTGATTAAATTAGGTTCTTAATTGGGTTAAGACTAATTTTAATTAGGTTGATCTAATTTTGGTTTGATTTGGTTTGAGAAACCAAATTAAAACAAGTCATAAGATGGAATCCTAGTAAGACTAGGATTCCACCTCGCACCACATAAGCCTTCCCCACGCCCTCTCTCTCATTCAATGCCAATCTTCTCTTATTTTGTGTGACAAAATTCCTCTCCCAGGTCTCTCCCACGTTCACAAAAGGTCTCCTCTCTTCTTTCTTACATGGAAGGTGGTTTGGATCAAATCAAAAAGGAATAAGTTTGGATTTCGAATTCTATGAGATAGAGTTTTAGAAATCCAAAACTCTTTCAATTTTGCACCGAATCTATCCAAATTTTTTCTAGAATTTTTGTAGCTTTTAGGGCACACATTATTCATCCTTTGATAGTGATCCATATATGAAAATAAGGAGGAGGTGCTCAAGAGTTGGGCGCCCCTTAACTTGCCATGTTTGGATAAGCCTTGACTAGGTATTTGACCTAGATAAGGACTCTATCATATATCTCTATATAAAATGAGTTTCTTTATGAAATTTTTGGAAAAGATAGAGATTTGAGATTCCTTTAGGCCATCCAAAAATTAGAGAGAAATACCTTTGGGTCATGGAGATATAATAGACACAAGTTAGGGTGTCTAGAGAGAGAAACAAGAAGAAGAAGAGGGTCTTCTTCTAGGATTGTTTGTTTTCATATCTTTCCTCCCTCCATCTTGAGTTTTCTGAGAGCGTCTCAGATCTGAAACTCCTCCTCCTACTTTCCATCTATGGAAGAGTCCAAATCAAGAAGGAGGCACCTGATCAACCATCAAAGAAGGATCAGCGTAGTACTAGCATACTGTGCTGATTTCCTGAAGTAGGACTTCTGATCGAGATTCGTGGGCTCGTGTGGATGACTCCTAGAGGCCGGATGCATGTGCGGCTTACAACATCATCCTCAAGCCCAGATCAGTGAGGTTAGAATGTCTAACTTGCAAGGTAATAGATCTGATCTATTGTTTAATACATACATTAGATGTAATATAGAAACATGTTGATATCATCAACATATAGTTCATGCTATATTTATATATTTTAATTTTTGATTTAATATTATATAATAATTATATAATAAGATCTTAGATCTAGAAATTTTCTGATTTTAGAAAATAATTTTGATTTATTTTAGTCTTCCGCTGTATGATCTTGAAAAAGTTTTAAGATCTAACCCTGAAACCCTAGATCTGGTTCCTACAATTGGTATCAGAGCCTTGGTTCTTTATTACATGATTATTTATACATACTTAGATTATTTTTTAGATTAGATCTAATTTATAATCTGATTATTAAATCTAAAATTAAAATTTTAGATCAATCACAAACTGCATGGTTGTCCTGCTGTAAGGTTTACCCCTTACAGTGCAAAAGTTGTCCTAGTTTGTGTAGATCTATCTTTAATCATAAATTTGTTAGATATGATCTAGATTAAATTTATGATTTATTATATTTAAAATATGTTTAAATATGAAATAAAATCTCTTTTTTAATAATTTTTGTGCAAAGAAATTGTTTAAAGTTGAAATTGTTTCAATTACATGAACCTGTTTAGATTAGATCTAAAGTAGTTTCATGTTTATTTCACTTGTATCTTGATCATGAATCAAACATGCAATATGGTTGGTAGAATCATATTGTAAAATTATTTCATAAATATGAAAATTATTTTTTAAAAAGCCAAACCCAACCCTCAGCACAAAACTTAATTAAGAATTAAGAAGTTGTTTGATTAGGTTCTAGGATTGTGAATTGAAGAACCTAAGACACAAACCATAACACATTGGGTTAATGGGTTGGTGGGAATTAGATCCATTAATTGGGTTAGACCTATGGTTAGATTGAAAATAGACTTAATTAGAGAATTGACTAAATCTAATCAATTGTTGTCTTAGATTAGGTCAAGGATTCTCTAGATCAATTACAATAGTTGTAGTTGGTCAAGTCCATGTCTTTAACGAGAAGCAAATAAACTTGATTCTTGGCTAAGCAGTCTAGCACGAACTGTTAGGTTGATATAATCGAAACTAATTAAACCAGTTGATGTCTAAGGTAAACCAGACCGGTGGTTTTTAATTGGGAGCCCGCTTACCTGGCCATTTCTGATGGTGTCTAAGGCAAGCTTTGGCAGACCCTCCCACTTATCGAACTTACCTGGCCTCTTGGTGAAATTATATTTTGATCGGATCACTTGACTATTCGAGCTGACCCATGTCAGCTAGGTAAATCAGTGTGACGATTTAGGTGCTCCTAGACCAGCCCTTTTAATGGTCTCCCTTAAGCTGACTTGGTGAAGCCAGTGGAAGGATCATGATAAGCTGGTTCATCTGACCTCATCCTCTATATTATTTAAATACTCTAAAATTATTAAATCCTTAAAATGATAAAGTTTTGGAGATAACTAAGTCATAGCCTCCCATTAAGGTGTTTGATAATGAGTCTATTAACTCAATAATCATTGTAGACCCAAAGGCCTGGTGCTTGTTGACTAATGGAATTATCACTCATCATATGATGACTTGAAAGTGTCTCTCTAATGGTGGTTAGGTGAGCCAACCAAAGTTGGGCTTAATCATTCGTTGGTTAGATACATCAAGTATGATCATGTTAATGGTTGGACCTAACTGGATCCTTACAGTGGAGGCCAAAGCCTACTGATTAGGTTTCTGGGGCAAAATTAAAATTACTAGAAATTATTTAGAGAAACAATTGGTTATGAACCTACCCTTAGATGTACATGGGTTGGCCAACTAAAGTTGGGCTTGTGTGCAGTCTAAGTGGATTCTAGTACCCACTAAGGAATTAGGGTAATTCCTTAAATTGGAGGTAGAGGCTACCAATTTGAATAAAATAGTGGGAGAAACTTTTTGATTAAAGTCTAAATCTTTAGGTTTAATAAATCAATTACTAATTCGGTTATGGTTCTCCTTTGTGCAAATATGGCCACTTTCCTATCGCTTTGATTATTGTTGGACAATGATAAGTTGGTGGGACCCAACTTCGGTAGCTGGTATCGAAAGTTGAAGATAGTCCTGGAGCATGAACAGATCCTATATGTGATAATGGATCTTGCACCTGAGGAGCCAGCTGCCAGTGCATGTGGAACAGTCAGAGACACTTACCAGAAGTGGCTCAGTGATCGGACCACGGTGCACTGTATCATGCTGGCCGCCATGAGCGACAAGTTCAGTCGCAGATTCGAGATGGCTCAGCCAAAGGACATGCTTCAAGTGTTGGAGGATGCCTTTGGCATACCCGATGATGTGGAGAGGCACAAGACTAGTTGTGCCATCTTCAACGCTAAAATACGGGATGGTGCCTCTGTCACTAATCATGTATTGTACATGATCGAGATGATGGAACGATTGAGCAAGCTCGACTTCCCTTGCATGAGCAGCTTGAAAAAGATGCGATATTGAACTCGCTGCCCAAGTCTTATCTCCCATTCCTCACTCATTATAGAATGACAAAGCCTGAAGTAAACTACCATGGGTTACTGGAGTTGCTTCAGAACTTTGAGAAGGATCACCAACTCTTCAAGGAGTCGGTGAACTTAGTGGGAGGTTCGTCTTTTGGTTCTCGACCCTTTAAGAAAGAGAAGAAGAACAAGAAGAAGAAAGTGAAGAAGGTGCAAGTTCAGGCTGGGACATCAGTGCTGAGCCAGACCAAAAAGATCAAGCCTGATAAGAGTCTATTCTATTGGCAAGCACCCTAGATTAGATAGTATGTCAGATATCTACTTATGGCATTGGAGACTAGGTCATATAAACAATAACAGAATAAACAGGTTGACTCAAGAGGAAATCCTCGAAGTTAGTGATTGTGAATCACTTCCAACCTGTGAGTCCTGTCTTCTTAATAAAATGACCAAGTCACCTTTTACTAGAAAAGGTGAGAGAGCTACTGAGCTCTTGGGCCTAGTACATACTGATGTATGCGGGCCCATGAGCACCAGTGCTAGAGATGGATATTTCTACTTCATAACTTTCACAGATGACCTATCCCGATATGAATATGTCTATCTGATGAAACATAAATCGGATTCATTTGAAATGTTCAAACAATTTCGAAGTGAAGTAGAAAAACAAACTGGAAAGAGTATTAAAACTCTTCGATCTGATCGAGGAGGAGAATACATTTCTAGTGAGTTTCTCACATATCTAGGAGAGAATGGAATTCTCTCCCAATAGACTCCTCCAGGAATACCACAGTATAATGGTATGTCTGAAAGGAGGAATCGGACTCTGTTAGACATGGTCCGATCCATGATGGATTTTGCTAGCTTGTCGATATCTTTTTGGGGATATGCACTCGAATCGGCCTGTTATCTGTTCAATAGGGTTCCAAGTAAGTCTGTAATTAAGACTCCATATGAGATATGGACAGGACGTAAGCCAGCACTTTCACACCTTAGGGTCTGGGGGTGCCCGGCCTATGTCAAATGATTAGTCACAGATAAACTTGGACCTAGGTCTGACAAATGCTCATTCATAGGGTACCCCAAAGAGACAAAAGGATATTTTTTCTACTATGCTGATGAACAAAAGGTGTTCGTCAGCCTTAAGGCAATCTTTTTAGAAAAGAAGTTTCTTGGTGAAGGGACCGTTGCCTCTAAGGTTGAACTTGATGAAGTTCAACAGATAGAAGGACCGACACCAATAGCTGAACCTGAGTCGGATATGATTAGATCAGATCCAGAGCCCAATGTACCTGCACCATTAAGGCGATCCGATAGAGTACCGTGTCAGTCAGATAGATACTATGGTTTCTTGGTCTGGGATGGTGATCCCATCGAACTTGATGAGAATAATGAGGATCCGATCACCTATATGGATGCAATGCAGAGACCTGATTCTGAGAAATGGCTTGAAGCCATGAAATCCGAAATGGAGTCCATGAAGGTCAACGATGTATGGACATTGGTTGACCCACCTGAAGGGGTTAAACCCATTGGATGTAAATGGGTCTTCAAAAGGAAGAGGGGTGCAGACGGAAAGGTGGAGACCTATAAAGCCCGTCTGGTCGCCAAGGGGTATCGTCAACGTTATGGTATTGACTATGACGAGATATTTTTTCCTGTGGCAATGCTCAAATCCATTCGGATAATGCTTGCAATAGCTGTCCATCTGGATTATGAGATCTGGCAGATGGATGTAAAGACAGCTTTCCTGAACGGAGAGCTGACCAAAGAGGTGTATATCATACAACCTGAGGGGTTTATATCCACAGATGAGTCCAACGTGTGCAAGCTTCATAGATCCATTTATGGATTGAAGCAAGCTTCTCGGAGTTGGAATATGCATTTTGATTAGGTGATCAAAACGTATGGCTTCACTAAGAATGGAGAAGAGCCCTGCATCTATAAATGGGCAAATGGTCCAGTTGTGATATTTCTTGTCTTGCACGTGGATGACATTCTCTTAATCGAGAATGACATCCCCGCACTATAGAAAATAAAAGTTTGGTTGTCATCACAGTTCTCCATGAAGGACTTGGGTGAAGCATCCTACATCCTAGGGATGAAGATCTATAGGGATAGATCTAAAAGGATGCTTGGGTTATCCCAGTCCATGTACATAGACACCGTGCTGAAGAGGTTCAGCATGGAGAATTCCAAGAAGGGCTATCTACCGATAGGCCAAGGAATTTTTCTCTCTAAGAAAGATTATCCAACAACTCCTGAAGAGAGAGAGCGTATGAGTAGAGTCCCATATGCTTCAGCCGTGGGATCTATCATGTATGTCATGACATGTACAAGACCAGATATGGCATACTCACTAGGAGTAGTGAGTAGATACCAATCTGATCCTGAAGAAAATCACTGAAAAGTGGTTAAAGCCATCCTTAAGTATTTGAGAAATACTAAGGACCAATGGTTGGTTTATGGCGAGTCAGATCTGAAACTTATGGGGTTCACAGACTCTAGCTTCCAATCTGACCATGATGACAGCAGGAGCATGTCGGGTTATATCTTTACTCTGAATGGTGGAGCCATCTGCTGGAAGAGTTCCAAGCAACATACTGTGGTGGACTCTGTTTGTGAAGCGGAGTACATCGTAGCATCAGATGCCGCGAAGGAAGCTGTGTGGCTGAGAAAATTCATCAACGAGCTCGGAGTAGCACCCTCCCTCGATGGTCCGATCCTGCTCTACTGCGATAGCACTGGTGCCATAGCTTAGGCGAAGGAACCCAAAGCACATCAGCGGATGAAGCACATCTTGCGCCGCTTCCACCTGGTCCGAGAGATCATGGATCAAGTTGATGTCGACCTTCAGAAGATCGACGGAAAGGAGAACCTGGCCGACCCCTTCACTAAAGCCCTGACGATAAAGGAGTTCGACAACCACAAGTCAAAGATGGGTATTAGATACTGTGCTGAGTAGTTTTAGGACAAGTGGGAGTTGTTGGAAAATGTGTCCCAAAAAGCCAATCGTCAAGCTGTTGACGGTTGAGCAACCAAGTATTGTAATTGATTTGTTAATAAATAAAATATATTTGGCATTTTCATCATAAGCTTTCATCTTCT
The DNA here is from genome assembly GCF_000442705.2 of Elaeis guineensis. NCBI lineage: Eukaryota > Viridiplantae > Streptophyta > Magnoliopsida > Arecales > Arecaceae > Elaeis > Elaeis guineensis. Next base: position 41,370,860 of record NC_026005.2, read on the forward strand.
AATAAACTCCGTTGTTATGATGAAGTCCTTAGGACTATTTAGATTCGATAAAGAGAGGATTTATCGATTAGTCCTTAAAATAGTTCACGACCAAATGATAGGCTGTTAATAAGGACGACAGCTTCTATCGAGCATAGGTCGCTGTAGGCCATATGGGTTGGTTGTCCTCTTAACCAAAGAGTGTGGAGACACTGGTATGGCATACAGGTGAGATGTACTGGTACATCATCATTGAACGTGACCAACTCTAGAGTATTCTGCTGTCGAGAATGTCTCTGATGGGATATAGGTATAAGTGTCCCTTAGACTTGAGATCGCCTCAGTGACTTGCAAGCAACTCACTATGCTTTGGTACTGGACTAACTGAATTTCTAATTCAGAGATGGAAGGCTTCTGGGCACGGTCAAGTACTTTGATCATTTTGGTCATTTTGGTCAAGGGGATGAATTATATGAAAACTATATCCGCATGGGTTCTAAGGATGTTGTTCCACACATTTGACCTATCCGATCGTTGGGTACCATTGCTGGATGGTCACTTCGATTGGTATAGAAATTTATTTCTATGCTACCGGCTTAGGTTCGGACCTATGAGGTCACACACGTTAGAGTCCATGATTCGATCAGATGGTTGATCAACAATTAAGAATCATTCTAGGGTTAAATGATCAATACGATTGACATTTAACCCAGTGCAAGTGTTGCTGGAGGATCGATTAGCAATTCGATTGCTAATTAGCTTAATTTGATTAAGCCAATGGGCTGAGATTAAATTTAATTAAATATGATTTAATTAAATTTAGTTTGGACTTGATTGGATTAAGTCCAATTGGTTTATTGGATAAGCCAAGTGCAAGGAAAAATTAGTCCTAGTTCAACTAGGACTTGGGTCAGTCTAATTTCTAATTTGATTAGAAAATTAAATCAGATTTAAATCTAATTTAATCTAATTAAATTAGATTTTTAATTAGGTTAAGACCTATTTTAATTGGGTTGATCTAATTTTGGTTTGATTTGGTTTGAGAAACCAAATTAAAACTATAGGAACCAGATCTAGGGTTTCAGGGTTAGATCTTAAAATTTTTTCAAGATCATACAGCGAAAGACTAAAATAAATCAAAATTTATTTTCTAAAATTAGAGAATCCCTAGATCTAAGATTCTATTACATGATTATTATATAGTATTAAATCAGAAATTAAAATATATAAATATAGCATAAACTACATGTTGATCATATCAACATGTTTCTATACTACATCTAATGTATGTATTAAACAATAGATCAGATCTATTACCTTGCAAGTTAGATGCTCTAACCTTACTGATCTGGGCTTAAGGATGATGTTTCAAGCCGTACATGCATCCAGCCTCTAGGAGTCATCCATACGAGCCCACGAATCTCGATCAGAAGTCCTGCTTCAGGAAATCAGCACAGTATGCTAGTACTGCGCTGATCCTTCTTTGATGGTTGATCAGGTGCCTCCTTCTTCTTGATTTGGACTCTTCCAAAGATGAAAAGTAAAAGGAGAAGTTTCAGATCTGAGACACTCTCAGGAAACTCAAGATGGAGGGAGGAAAGATATGAAAACAAAAAATCCTAGAAGAAGACCCTCTTCTTCTTCACGTTTTTCTCTCTAGACACCCTAACCTGCATCTTTTATATCTCCACGACCCAAAGGTATTTCTCTCTTATTTTTTGATAGCGCAAAAGTCTCTCAAATATCTATCTTCTCCTAAAATTTTGTGAAGAAACTCATTTTATACAGAGAGATATGATAGAGTCCTTGTCTTGGTCAAATACCTAGTCAAGGCTTATCCAAACATGGCAAGTTAAGGGGCGCCCAACTCTTGAGCACCTCCTCCATATTTTCATGCATAGATTACCAGCAAAAGATACACAATGTGTACCCTAAAATTCATGAAAATTTCAAAAAAAATTTGGATAAATTCGGTGCAAAATTGAAAGAGTTTTGGATTTCTAGAACTCTATCTCATAGAATTCGAAATCCAAACTTATTCCTTTTTGATTTGATCCAAACCACCTTCCATGTAAGAAAGAAGAAAAGAAACCTTTTGTGAATGTGAGAGAGACCTGAGAGAGGGCTTTTGTTGCACAAAATAAGTGGAGATTGGCGTTGAATAAGAGAGACGGTGTGGGGAAGGCTTATGTGGCGCAAGGTGGAATCCTAGTCTTACTAGGATTCTATCTTATGACTTGTTTTAATTTGGTTTCCCAAACCAAATCAAACCAAAATTAGATCAACTTAATTAAAATAGGTCTTAACCCAATTAAGAACTTAATTTAATTAGATTAAATTAGATTTAAATCTTATTTAATTTTCTAATCAAATTAGAAATTAGATTGACCCAAGTCCTAGTTGAACTAGGACTAGTTTTTTCTTGCACTTGGCTTATCCAATAAACCAGTTGGACTTGATCCAATCAAGCCCAAAATAAATCTAATTAAATTATATTTAATTAGACTTAATCTTAGCCCATTGGCTTAATTAAATTATGCCAATTAGCAATCGAATTGCTAATCGATCCTCCTGCAACACTTGCACTAGGTTAAATGTCAATCGTATTGATTATTTAACCCTAGAACGATTCTTAATCATTGATCAACCATCCGATCGGATCATGAACTCTAATGTGTGTGATCTCATAGGTCAGACCCTAAGCCGGTAGCACAGGAATAAATTTTTGTACCAATCGAAGTGACCATCTAGCAATGGTACCCGACGACCGGATAGGTCGAATGTGTAGAACAACATCCTTAGAACCCATGCGGATATTGTTTTCATATAATTCATCCCCTTGACCAAAATGATCATAAGACACCCCAGAGTTCAACTGTCAACTCTGATCAGGTTGTCCACATTGTATTTCAAAATATCAAATCCATCTGATGGATTACCCTGGCTAAGGCTTTGCTAAATTGAAATACAGCGACTCATTCTTCTCCAACTCTTGGAGTGGTCAATCCCATCTCGATCACACTCTGACTTCGCAAGTACTTGACTGTGCCCAGAAGCCTTCCATCTCTGAATTAGAAATTCAGTTAGTCCAGTACCAAAGCACAGTGAGTTGCTTGCAAGTCACTGAGGCGATCTCAAATCTAAGGGACACTTATACCTATATCCCATCAGAGACATTCTCGACAGCAGAATGCTCTGGAGTTGGTCACGTTCAATGATTATGTACCCTTACATCTCACCTGTATGCCATACCAGTGTCTCCACACTCCTTGGTTAAGAGGACAACCAACCCATATGGCCTACAGCGACCTATGCTTGATAGAAGCTGTCATCCTTATTAACAGCCTATCATTTGATCGTGAACAGTTTTAAGGACTAATCGATAAATCCTCTCTTTATCGAACTTAAATAGTCCTAAGGATTTCATCATAATAACGGAATTCATTAGAAGATGAAAGCTTATGATGAAGATGTCAAATATATTTTATTTATTAACAAATCAATTACAATACTTGGTTGCTCAACCGTCAACAGCTTCATGATTGGCTTTTTGGGACACATTTCCCAACAACTCCCACTTGTCCTAAAGCCACTCGACATCGTATCTAATACCCATCTTCGACTTATGGTTGTCGAACTCCTTTATCGCCAGGGCTTTAGTGAAGGGGTCGGCTAGGTTCTCCTTTCCGTCGATCTTCTGAAGGTCGACGTCACTTCGATCCACGATCTCTCGAACCAGATGGAAGCAGTGCAAGATGTGCTTCATCTGCTGATGTGCTTTGGGTTCCTTCACCTGAGCTATGGCACCAGTGCTGTCGCAGTAGAGCAGGACTGGACCATCGAGGGAGGGTGTTACTCCGAGCTCGTTGATGAATTTTCTCAACCACACAGCTTCCTTCGCGGCATCCGATGCTGCGATGTACTCCGCTTCACAAACAGAGTCTGCCACAGTATGCTGCTTGAAACTCTTCCAACAGATGGCTCTACCATTCAGAGTAAAGATATAACCCGACACGCTCCTGCTGTCATCATGGTCAGATTGGAAGCTGGAGTCTGTGAACCCCACAAGTTTCAGATCTGACTCGCCATAAACCAACCATTGGTCCTTAGTATTTCTCAAATACTTAAGGATGGCTTTAACCACTTTCCAGTGATTTTCTCCAGGATCAGATTGGTATCTACTCACTACTCCTAGTGAGTATGCCACATCTGGTCTTGTACATGTCATGGCGTACATGATAGATCCCACGGCTGAAGCATATGGGACTCTACTCATACGCTCTCTCTCTTCAGTAGTTGTCGGACAATCCTTCTTAGAGAGAGAAATTCCATGGCCTATCGGTAAATAGCCCTTCTTGAAATTCTCCATGCTGAACCTCTTCAGCACAGTGTCTATGTACATGGACTGGGATAACCCAAGCATCCTTTTAGATCTAACCCTATATATCTTCATCCGTAGGATGTAGGATGCTTCACCCAAGTCCTTCATGGAGAACTGTGATGATAACCAAATTTTTATTCCCTATAGTGCGGGGATGACATTCCCGATTAAGAGAATGTCATCCACGTACAAGACAAGGAATACCACAACTGGACCATTTGCCCATTTATAGATGCAGGGCTCTTCTCCATTCTTAATGAAGCCATACGTTTTGATCACCTTATCAAAATGCATGTTCCAACTCCGAGAAGCTTGCTTCAATCCATAAATGGATCTCTGAAGCTTGCACACCTTGGACTCATCTGTGGATGTAAACCCCTCAGGTTGTATCATATACACCTCTTCAGTTAGCTCTCCATTCAGGAAAGCTGTCTTTACATCCATCTACCAGATCTCATAATCCAGATGGGCAGCTATTGCAAGCATTATCCGAATAGATTTGAGCATTGCCACAGGGGAAAACATCTCGTCATAGTCAATACCATAACATTGACGATACCCCTTGGCGACCAGATGGGCTTTATAGGTCTCCACCTTTCCGTCTGCGTCCCTCTTCCTTTTGAAGACCCATTTACACCCAATGGGTTTAACCCCTTCAGGTGGGTCAACCAATGTCCATACATCGTTGACCTTCATGGACTCTATTTTGGATTTCATGGCTTCAAGCCATTTCTCGAAATCAGGTCTCTGCATTGCATCCATATAGGTGATCGGATCCTCAGTATTCTCATCAAGTTCGATGGGATCACCGTCCCTGATCAAGAAACCATAGTATCTGTCTGGCTGACGCGGTACTCTACCGGATCACCTTAATGGTGCAAGTATATTGGGCTCTGGATCTGATCTAATCATATCCGACTCAGGTTCAGCTATTGGTGTCGGTCCTTCTACCTGTTGAACTTCATTAAGTTTAACCTTAGAGGCAACGGTTCCTTCACCAAGGAACTCCTTTTCTAAAAAGATTGCCTTAAGGCTGATGAATACCTTTTGTTCATCAACATGGTAGAAAAAATATCCTTTTGTCTCTTTGGGGTACCCTATGAATGAGTATTTGTCAGACCTTGGTCCAAGTTTGTCTTTGACTAATCGTTTGACATAGGCCGGGCACCCCCAGACCCTAAGGTGTGAAAGTGCTGGCTTACGTCCCATCCATATCTCATATGGTGTCTTAATTACAGACTTACTTGGAACTCTATTTAACAGATAACTGGCCGATTCGAGTGCATATCCCCAGAAGGATATCGGCAAGCTAGCAAAATCCATCATGGATCGGACCATGTCTAACAGAGTCTGATTCCTCCTTTCAGACACACCATTATGCTGTGGTGTTCTTGGAGGAGTCCATTGGGAGAGAATCCCATTCTCTCTTAGATATGTGAGAAATTCACTAGAAAGGTATTCTCCTCCTCGATCAGATCGAAGAGTTTTAATACTCTTCCCAGTTTGTTTTTCTACTTCACTTCAGAATCGTTTGAACATTTCAAATGAATCCGATTTATGTTTCATCAGATAGACATATCCATATCGGGATAGGTCATCCATGAAAGTTATGAAGTAAAAATATCCACCTCTTGCACTGGTGCTCATGGGCCTGCATACATCAGTATGTACTAGGCCCAAGAGCTCAGTAGCTCTCTCACCTTTTCCAGTAAAAGGTGACTTGGTCATTTTACAAAGAAGACAGAACTCACAGGTTAGAAGTGATTCACAATCACTGACTTCAAGGATTCCCTCTTGAGTCAACTTGTTTATTCTGTTCTTGTTTATATGACCTAGCCTACAGTGCCAAAAGTAGATATCTGACACACTATCTAATCTAGGGTGCTTGCCAGTAGAATAGACTCTTATTAGGCTTGATCTTTTTGGTCTGACTCTACACTGATGTCCCAGCCTGAACTTGCACCTTCTTCACTTTTTTCTTCTTATTCTTCTTCCCTTTCTCAAAAGGTCGAGAACCAGAAGACGAACCTTCCACTAAGTTCACCGACTCCTTGTAAAGTTGGTGATCCTTCTCAAAGTTCTGAAGCAACCCTAGTAACCCGTGGTAGTTCTCTTCAGGCTTTGTCATTCTATAATGAGTGAGGAATGGGAGATAAGACTTGGACAACGAGTTCAGTATTGCATCTTTCTCAAGCTGCTCATGCAAGGGAAAGCTGAGCTTGCTCAATCATTCCATCAGCTCGATCATGTACAATATATGATCAGTGACCGAGGCACCATCCTGCATTTTGGCGTTGAAGATGGCACAACTAGTCTTGTGCCTCTCTACATCATCGGGTGTGCCAAAGGCATCCTCCAACACTTGAAGCATGTCCTTTGGTTGAGCCGTCTCGAATCTGCGACTGAACTCGTCGCTCATGACAACCAGCATGATACAGCGCACCATGGTCCGGTCACTGAGCCACTTCTGGTAAGTATCTCTGACTATTCCACGTGCATTGGCAGCTGGCTCCTCAGGTGCAGGATCCATTATCACATATAGGATCCATTCATGCTCCAGGACTATCTTCAACTTTCAGTACCAGCTACCGAAGTTGGGTCCCACCAACTTATCATTGTCTAACAATGATCAGAGCGATAGGGAAGTGGTCATATTTACACAAAGGAGAACCATAACCTAATTAGTAATTGATTCATTAAACCTAAAGATTTAGACTTTAATCAAAAGGTTTCTCCCACTATTTTATTCGAATTGGTAGCCTCTACCTCCAACTCGAGGAATTACCCTAATTCCTTAGCGGGTACTAGAATCCACTTAGACTGCACACAAGCCCAACTTTGGTTGGTCAACCCATGTACATCTAAGGGTAGGTTCATAACCAATTGTTTCTCTAAACAATTTCTAGTAATTTTAATTTTGCCCCAGAAACCTAATCAGTAGGTTTTGGCCTCCACTGTAAGGATCCAGTTAGGTCCAACCATTAACATGATCATACTTTGTGTATCTAACCAATAAATGATTAAGTCCAACTTTGGTTGGCTCACCTAACCACCATTAGAGAGACACTTCCAAGTCGTCATATGATGAGTGATAATTCCATTAGTCAACAAGCACCAGGCCTTTGGGTCTGCAATGATTATTGAGTTAATGGACTCATTATCAAACACCTTAATGGGAGGCTATGACTCAGTTATCTCCATAACTTTGTCATTTTAAAGACCTAATAATTTTAGAAAATTTAAATAATATAGAGGATGAGGTCAGATGAACCAGCTTATCATGATCCTCCCACTGGCTTCACCAAGTCAGCTTAAGGGAGATCATTAAAAGGGCTGGTCTAGGAGCACCTAAATCAGTCACACTGATTTACCTAGCTGACATGGGTCAGCTCGAATAGTTAAGTGATCCGATCAAAATATAATTTCACCAAGAGGCCAGATAAGTTCGATCAGTGGGAGGGTCTGCCAAAGCTTGCCTTAGACACCATCAGAAATGGCCAGGTAAGCGGGCTCCCAATTAAAAACCACCGGTCTGGTTTACCTTAGACATCAACTGGTTTAATTAGTTTCGATTAGATCAACCTAACAGTTCGTGCTAGATCGCTTAGCCAAGAATCAAGTCCATTTGGTTCTCATTAAAGATATGGACTTGACCAACTATAACTATTGTAATTGATCTAGAGAATCCTTGACCTAATCTAAGACAACAATTGATTAGATTTAGTCAATTCTCTAATTAAGTCCATCTTTAATCTAACCATAGGTCTAACCCAATTAATGGACCTAATTCCCACTAACCCATTAACCCAATGTGTTATGATTTGTGTCTTAGGTTCTTCAATTCACAATCCTAGAACCTAATCAAACAACTTCTTAATTCTTAATTAAGTTTTGGGCTGAGGGTTGGGTTCGGCTTTTCAAAAAATAATTTTCATATTTGTAAAATAATTTTACAATATGATTCTACCAACCATATTGCATGTTTGATTCATAATCAAGATACAAGTGAAATAAACATGAAACTACTTTAGATCTAATCTAAACAGGTTCATGTAATTGAAACAATTTCAACTTTAAACAATTTTTTTGCACAAAAATTATTAACAAAGAGATTTTATTTCAGATTTAAATATCTTTTAAATTTAATAAATCATAAATTTAATCTAGATCATATCTAACAAATTTATGATTAAAGATAGATCTATACAAACTAGGACAACCTTTGCACTGTAAGGGGTAAACCTTACAGCAGGACAACCTTGCAGTTTGTGATTGATCTAAAATTTTAATTTCAGATTTAACAATCAGATTATAAATTAGATCTAATCTAAGAAATAATCTAAGCATGTATAAATAATCATGTAATAAAGAACCTAGGCTCTGATACCAATTGTAGGAACTAGATCTAGGGTTTCAGGGTTAGATCTTGAAACTTTTTCAAGATCATACAGCTAAAGACTAAAATAAATCAAAATTTATTTTTTAAAACTAGAGAATCTCTAGATCTAAGATCCTATTACATGATTATTACACATTATTAAATCAAAAATTAAAATATATAAATATAGCATAAACTACATGTTGATCATATCAACATGTTTCTATACCACATCTAATGTATGTATTAAACAATAGATCAGATCTATTACCTTGCAAGTTAGATGCTCTAACCTCGCTGATCCAGGCTTGAGGATGATGTTGCAAGCCACACACGCATCCGGCCTCTAGGAGTCATCCACACGAGCCCACGAATCTCAATTAGAAGTCCTGCTTCAGAAAATCAGCACAGTATGCTAGTACTGTGCTGATCCTTCTTTGATGGTTGATCAGGTGCCTCCTTCTTCTTGATTTGGACTCTTCCAAAGATGGAAAGTAAAAGGAAGAGTTTTAGATCTAAGACGCTCTTAGGAAACTCAAGATGGAGGGAGGAAAGATATGAAAACAAAAAACCCTAGAAGAAGACCCTCTTCTTCTTCACGTTTTTCTCTCTAGACATCCTAACTTGCATCTTTTATATCTCCACAATCCAAAGATCTTTCTCTTTGATTCTTGGATGGATCAAAGGTCTCTCACATCTCTATCTTCTTCAAAAATTTTATGAAGAAACTCATTTTATACAGAGAGATATGATAGAGTCCTTGTCTAGGTCAAATACCTAGTCAAGGCTTATCCAAACATGGCAAGTTAAGGGGCGCCCAAATCTTGAGCACCTCCTCCATATTTTTATGCATAGATCACCAGAAAAGGGTGCATAATATGTACCCTAAAATTCATGAAAATTCCAAAAAAAATTTGAATAAATTTGGTACAAAATTGAAAGAGTTTTGGATTTCTAAAACTCTATCTCATAGAATTCGAAATCCAAACTTATTCCTTTTTGATTTGATCCAAACCACCTTCCATGTAAGAAAGAAGAGAGGAAACCTTTTGTGAACGTGAGAGAGACCTGGGAGAGGGCTTTTGTCACACAAAATAATTAGAGATTGGCATTGAATAAGAGAGAGGGCGTGGGGAAGGCTTATGTGGCGCAAGGTGGAATCCTAGTCTTACTAGGATTCTATCTTATGACTTGTTTTAATTTGTATTTCCAAACCAAATCAAACCAAAATTAGATCAACCTAATTAAAATAGGTCTTATCCCAATTAAAAACCTAATTTAATCAGATTAAATTAGATTTAAATCTGATTTAATTTTTTAATCAAATTAAAAATTAGATTGACCCAAGTCCTAGTTGAACTAGGACTAGTTTTTCCTTGCACTTGGCTTATCCAATAAACCAATTGGACTTGATCCAATCAATCCCAAACTAAATCTAATTAAATCATATTTAATTAGACTTAATCTCAGCCCATTGGCTTAATCAAATTAAGCCAATTAGCAATCGAATTGCTAATCGATCCTCCTGCAACACTTGCACTAGGTTAAATGTCATTCGTATTGATCATTTAACCCTAGAACGATTCTTAATCATTGATCAACTATCCGATCGGACTATGAACTCTAATGTGTGTGACCTCATAGGTCCGAACCTAAACCGGTAGCACAGGAATAAATTTTTGTACCAATCGAAGTGACCATCTAGCAATGGTACCTGACGACCGGATAGGTCGAATGTGTAGAACAACATCCTTAGAACCCATGCGGATATAGTTTTCATATAATTCATCCCCTTGACCAAAATGATCATAGGACACCCCAGAGTTCAACTGTCAACTCTGATCAGGTTGTCCACATTGTATTTCAAAATATCAAATCCATCTGATGGATTACCCTGGCCAAGGTTTTGCTAAATTGAAATACAGCGACTCATTCTTCTCCAACTCTTGGAGTGGTCAATCCCATCTCGATCATACTCTGACTTTGCAAGTACTTGACTGTGCCCAGAAGCCTTCCGTCTCTGAATTAAAAATTCAGTTAGTCCAGTACCAAAGCACAGTGAGTTGCTTGCAAGTCACTGAGGCGATCTCAAGTCTAAGGGACACTTATACCTATATCCCATCAAAGATATTCTCGACAGCAGAATGCTCTGAAGTTGGTCACGTTCAATGATGATGTACCCTTTGTTGCTCCTAGATTGATTTTGATGATTACAAAGCAGATTGAAGAGATACAAATATTTTTATTTGAAAAAGTCTTTATGCTCTTCAGGGGCAAAATCATAATTTTACTAAAATCCTGATTTGATAGTATCATTTGGTAGAACAAATGATTTGTAATCTATTGATGAAAATTTCATTATTTTTGGACTTATATTTTTGAAGTTATGAATGTTTGAAGTGCATGAGTCGACTCATGAGTCGACTCATGGCAAAATGAGCTACTTGGCACGCTAAAATTTCCCTTGGAATGCTGGTTTTTTGGCTTCGCACGACCTGTGAGTCGGCTCATGAGTCGACCCACAAGGCATGAGTCGACTCATGAGTCGACTTCTGCTGTTTTGGGCCAAAATATCCAGAAACCCAAATCTCTGGTCTTTGCAACAGAGGTCGACTCATGAGTCGACCCCTGAAGCATGAGTCGACTCATGAGTCGACCCCTGCGATGGGAATTGTCCGCAACGGCTAGTTTTTTGCCCGTTTTAGTTGCCTTTAATGCTCACTTTAAATGCTCTAATGGCTCTTTTTCTGCCTAAAATGTTTTCCTTTGTTTCTTAAAGCTATAAAAGGTTTCAAAAGGTAAAAAATAAAAAAGGGGATCTACAATATACACGAGAGATACAAGGGGATCTACAATATACACGAGAGATACAAGGGGATCAACAATATACACGAGAGACATACGAGAGATTTTTCAAGAGGGCATTCAAGAGTATTCAAAGAGAGGGTTTCTCAAGACAACTTTTCAACCTTGATCAAGAGCTCTTTCAAAGCCTTCAAGAAGCCTTCAATCAAAGCTCACCTATTCCTCAAGCATTCATTCAACTCTTCATCCACCTTGAGGAAATCCAAAAGGGGATTCTTCATTTGAGTAAAGTGCATTTAATGTTATATTTGCTCATTTAAGGAGCCATTCTTGTACTTATTTGTGCTCTAAACTGTCTTACTCTTTGTGAGTAATTGTTCTTATTTTTGGAGGGTTTCCAAAACAAGGGAAGGTTGATCCGAACCTGAAATCGGAGTGTATTGGGTTGGCTTGTACCCGAGAAACAAGTGGACTAGCTTGAGATAGCTAGTGTCGGAGTTTCCGACATTTGTATTCGGGTTGAATACAAGTATAGTGGATTGGAATTCCCAAGTAGGAGCTTGGGGAGTGGATGTAGGTGCAAGGTTGGCACCGAACCACTATAAATTCTTGTGTTTGTGGTGTGCTTTATTGTTTCTCTTTATTTCTTTATTATATCCTTGCATTCTTGCTTTAGGTAATTAATCTTGAACTAAAGTCTTTCTCCTCATTCATCAAGCTTTTAACAAATACTTTTCATAAGTAATTAGTTAAGCTTAAATTTTTTAGAAACCCAATTCACCTCCCCTCTTGGGTTGTATAGCTGGGCAACAAGTGGTATCAGAGCCCGGTGCTCTAGCCCTTCTTTGATCTAACAATCAAAGAGCCAAAGATCTATGGCAACCCATGTCGGTACTTCTCTAGCTGAGGGGCAATCTACCAACCGACCTCCATTTTTTAATGGGTCTAATTACACCTATTGGAAAGCTCGGATAAAGATATTCATACAAGCACTCGACTATGATATGTGGAGTATCATAGTGAACGGTCCTCACACACTCACCAAGATTATAGATGGTGAGGAGTCAACCAAACCCGAGAAAGAATGGGATGAGGTTGATAAGAAATTGGCACAATTAAATGCTAAAGCTATGAATGTTCTTTATTATGCACTTGATGCAAATGAATTTAATCGCATTTCTACTTGTGCATCTGCTAAAAAAATATGGGATAGGTTAGAAGTAACCCATGAGGGAACAAATCAAGTAAAAGAGTCTAAAATAAACATGCTTGTGCATAAATATGAATTGTTTAAAATGGAGCATGATGAGTCCATAACTGCTATGTTTACTCGTTTTACTGATATAATTAATGGTTTGAAGAGTCTTGGAAAATCTTATACTAATAGTGAGCTTGTAAGGAAGATTCTCGGGTCATTGCCAAGAACTTGGGAAGCCAAGGTGACTGCCATCCAAGAAGCAAAGGACTTGAACACTCTACCTCTAGAAGAGCTTCTTGGATCCTTGATGACTCATGAACTTAGCATGAAGCAACATCAAGAGGATGAAGTCAAAAAGAAAAGAACCATTGCCCTCAAATCCATAGCTTCGTCTGATGATGAAATGGATGACACTGAAGATGAAGAACAGGATGAAGAGATGGCACTCATCACCCAGAGATTTAAGAAGTTTCTAAGAAAAAGGAAACAGGGGATGAGAAAGAAATCATTCACAAAAGGGGAACAAAGCAAAGAGAAAGAGAAAGATCAACCCCTTATATGCTACGAGTGCAAGAAGCCGGGACATTTCAAATCCGAATGTCCACAACTGAAGAAAGGTCCCAAAAAGTTCAAAAAGAAAGCAATGATGGCGACTTGGAGTGTGAGTGATGACTCAAGCTCCGATGAGGAAACCTCAACAGAACAAGCCAACCTGTGCCTTATGGCACACGAAAATGAGGTGTGTCTAGCATCCCAAGGAGGAAACAGGAAATGGTATCTTGACAGTGGATGCTCGAGACACATGACTGGTGATGAATCATAATTCATCACGCTTGATGCTAAGGATGGAGGGATGGTCACCTTTGGAGATAATGGCAAAGGAAAGATCATCGGGATAGGTAACATTGGTATCACTCCCTCCAAATACATTAAAAATATTTTGTTAGTTAAAGGTTTAAAGCATAACTTACTTAGCATTAGTCAATTTTGTGATAAAGGGTATAAAGTTATTTTTGAATCATCTGTTTACATTGTAACTAGTCCTATTAACGATGGCATTAAATTTATAGGACATAGGCATGGCAATGTTTATATGGTAGATTTGAATGATTTAGCCAAATTAGACATGCAATGCCTAGTATCCTTGAATGCTAAAGTTAATGAGACTAGTTGGCTGTGGCATCGTAGACTTGCACATATTAGCATGCATTCTCTTTCAAAATTAATTAAGAAAGAATTAGTTCTTGGTTTGCCAAAACTGAATTTTGAAAAGGATAGAATTTGTGATGCATGCCAATTAGGTAAACAAACTAGAGTTTCATTTAAATCCAAAAATATTGTTTCAACTTCTAGACCTTTAGAGCTCTTGCATATGGACTTATTTGGACCAACTAGAACCACTAGTCTAGGAGGAAAACGATATGGTTTTGTAATTATAGATGATTACTCTCATTTTACTTGGGTTTTCTTTTTGGCACACAAAGATGAAACTTTTCATATTTTCACTAAATTTCACCGAAAAGTCACTAATGAAAAAGGGTTTTCAATTCAAAATATTAGAAGTGATCATGGAACTGAATTTGAAAATCAAGACTTTGAAAATTTTTGTGATGAAAATGGAATTGGCCATAACTTCTCTGCTCCTAGGACACCCCAACAGAATGGGGTAGTTGAAAGGAAAAACAGAACCTTAGAAGAAATGGCCCATACCATGCTTTGTGAAAGCAACCTTCCAAGATATTTTTGGACGGAAGCAATTAACACAGCATGTTATATTTTAAATCGTGCTTTGATTAGATAATTTTTAAAGAAAACCCCCTATGAACTTTGGAAAGGAAGAAAACCAAATATTGCATATTTTCATATTTTTGGTTGCCGATGTTTTGTATTAAATAATGGCAAAGAAAGACTTGGTAAATTTGATGCAAAATTAGATGAAGCAATCTTTCTAGGTTACTCCTCCACTAGTAAAGCATTTAGAGTTTTCAACAAAAGAACTTTAGTAGTTGAGGAGTCCATACATGTTGTTTTTGATGAATCTAACGATCTTCCTTCAAGGAAGAATGAGGGTGTTGATGATGCAGATCCACTAATAGAAGGTATGAAGGAGATCACTCTGAAAAATTCAGCAACTCTAGAAGACAAGGATCAAGAAGACAAACAAGATGAGAGAGGTGAAGAAATTCAAGAACAACCTCAAGGTACAAATGACCTACCCAAGGAATGGAGGTATGTTCACAACCACCCTAAGGAGTTAATTATTGGTGATCCTATGCATGGGGTAAAAACCCGTTCTTCACTTAGAGATGTAGTTAATCATTGTGCTTTTGTATCTCATCTTGAACCTAAAACTTTTGAAGAAGCTGAAAATGATCATAATTGGATTAATGCAATGCAAGAGGAACTTAATCAATTTGAAAGAAATAATGTTTGGACCTTAGTATCAAGACCTAAAAATTATTCAATAATTGGCACAAAATGGGTCTTTAGAAACAAATTAGATGAGCATGGTAATGTAATTAGAAATCAAGCAAGACTGGTTGCTAAGGGATATAATCAAGAAGAAGGAATTGATTTTGATGAAACCTTTGCACCTGTTGCTAGATTAGAAGCTATTAGACTTCTACTTGCATATGCTTGCTTTATGAAATTCAAATTATTTCAAATGGATGTTAAAAGTGTATTTTTAAATGGATATATTGCTGAAGAAGTATATGTAGAACAACCCCCTGGATTTGAAAATCATGCTTTTCCTAATCATGTCTTTAGATTAAATAAAGCTTTATATGGATTAAAACAAACACCTAAAGCATGGTATGATAGGCTAAGCAAATTTTTACTAAATAATGGTTTTTCAAGAGGTAATGTAGATACAACCCTCTTTATTAAAAGAAATCAAAATGATATGCTAGTTATACAAATTTATGTTGATGACATAATTTTTGGGTCTACTGATGAATCCCTTTGTCAAGACTTTGCTAAGCTTATGCAGGGGGAGTTCGAGATGAGCATGATGGGAGAACTCACCTTCTTCCTCGGACTCCAAATCAAACAATCAAAAGAGGGAATCTCCATCACCCAAAGTAAGTACACCAAGGAACTACTCAAAAGATTTGGAATGGAGAACTGCAAACCAATTGGCACACCAATGAGTCCCTCATGTAAGCTTGACAAGGATGATGAAGGTAAATGTGTAGACTTAAAATACTATAGAGGTATGATTGGCTCATTATTATATTTAACTGCAAGTAGGCCTGATATCATGTTTAGTGTTTGTTTATGTGCTAGATATCAATCTAATCCTAAAGAATCTCATTTGAATGCTGTTAAAAGAATCCTTAGATACTTAAATGGTACTCAAACTCTAGGGTTATGGTACTCTAAGGACTTACAAATTGATTTATTAGGATATTCAGATGCTGATTTTGCTGGATGTAAATTAGATAGAAAAAGCACAAGTGGAACTTGCCAATTTCTTGGAGTTAACCTAATCTCATGTTTTAGCAAGAAACAAAATTCGGTGGCACTGTCTACGGCTGAGGCCGAATACATTACAGCCGGAAGTTGTTGTGCTCAAATCTTGTGGATTAAGCAACAACTTGAAGACTTTGGAATCAAACTTAATGAAACACCAATAAGATGTGACAACACAAGTGCCATAAATCTATCTAAAAATCCTATTCAACACTCAAGATCCAAACATATTGAAATAAGACATCATTTTATAAGAGAACATGTTCAAAATAAAAATATAATTCTTGAATATATTTGCACTGAAAATCAATTAGCTGATATCTTTACAAAGGCCCTTAGTGAGGATAGATTCTGTGAAATTAGGAGAAATCTAGGAATTCTAGATCCATATGCCTAAATTTTTCTCAATTTCTAAGAATTGATGTCAAAAATTCTTAGAGCTCAATTTCCAATATCTATCCTGGTCCCAAAAGCTCAAGTTTATCATTCTAAAAACTTATCTTTGAGCAAAACTCCTTCTCCCAAAATTTCAAATTTTTCTGGAATTTATTCATATTTTTTCTGAATTTCTGAACTTCATGAGTCGACCCCCATGAGTCGACTCAATGGCAAACTTGTTATTTTCTCAAACTTCCCACGGGCTCATTGTTTTTATACGGGATCCTGTTCGTGAGCCGACTCATCCTTTCATCTTCCTCCTTCCAAAAGCCGACTTCCCCATTTCCTTTTGCTCCAAATCCAAGGATCTAGCTCGAGGCACTTCTCCCTCCTCCTCTCCACCAAAAATTGCCACCTTGGAAAGGGATTTTTGTGCTTTCTCCCATTGTTTGGCACGATTGGAGCGTGCCCTAGCACTCCACCGTTCTTCCCAAATCCACCTCTTTTCTCCACCAAAATCCCTCTTCACTCTCTTGTGATCCCTCCTCCACTCATTCACTTGTTCCTCCAAGTCTCCTTGCCTGCTACTGTAGTGAATATGGCTCCGAAGATGAAGCTTCCCTAAAGAAGAAAGTCAGTCCGTGAGCTTGAAGAAAATGTCCGAAAGAAAAGGCAAGCTGCTCAGTCTTCCACTGCTCCCACTCCAGCTTCAGTATCTGCTCAAGGTCCCCCTCAATCCTCCCTAAGCCCCAGTAAGAATCCTCTATTTGATAGAAAAGTTGAAACTGGGAAGAATATAGATTTTCGGTTCTTTGAAAAAGAGGGTTTTACATTTGCAACTAAGATTAAAAACCAAGGATGAGGTTTCTACTGCTCCCTTAAGGAAGTCACCTATGTTGACCTAGTTAGAGAATTCTACCAGAATCTACATTATAGAAATGGGTCAGTGACTTCAACAGTCAAGGGTATTGATATTTGCTTGGATTCTAGTATATTGGGAGAAATACTTCATTTGCCTAGTGAGGGTTACTCTTATATGAAACTCCCAGTAAAAGAAGAGGGGATCAGTGTTATACTAGGGGGAATTTACTCAGGGAGTTTAAATAAATTGGAAGCAAAGATTTTGTCTATTGAGATGAGGATCCTACATCAGATGGTAACGAAGCTCTTCTTTCCTAGGAGTGGTAGGCATGATTTACTTTCCAACAGAGATGTTTGTATCATGTTTCATGTCATCACTCAGACCCCCCTGAACCTCCCTGCACTTATGATAGAGGCCATGAGAGAGACTTTGAATAGATCCAAGGCACACTTGCCTTTTGGTATGGCCCTTACTCGAGTATTTAGGAGGTTTGGAGTTAGCTGTGAGGGGGAGGCATCTACTAAGCTCTCTCATGTGGACACTTTCAACCAACACACCCTGCACCGAATGAGATTTACAAAGACTGATGGTGGTTGGATCAAGGGATCTGAGGAGAGAGCTGAGGAGAGAGCTGGGGAGAGAACTGAAGATAGAGCTGAAGACAGAGTTGAAGATAGAGTAGAAGAAGAAGGTCCATCATCTCCTATCCATGACTTCAGGGCAGCATCACCAAATATCCAGTTCATTCCTGATACAGAGGCTGGCCCTTCAGAGTTTACTAGGATGCCCACACCAGTGTATCAGCCAGAGAGCAGAGCACCTCAATCAGAGTTCAGACTGGCTGACGATCAGATCGAGCAGATATCACAGCGTGTGGCCTCTTTGCTATCTAGTCAGTGGAGCAGTACTACTTTTGCACCAGGAGCCACTTCTTCTGATCAGACCATGACTCCCCACATATCCACTGTGTTTCAGATGATATCAGATCAGTCCATCCGGATTCAGCAGCTTGAGGACACCGTCTGGAGACTGACTGGCAGAGTTCTTGACTTGCAGGGGCAAGTCCTTGCTTTGGCCCATCCTCAGCCACAGGAGTCCACTATTGAGGTCACAGACCTCACTGCAGAGGCTGGCAGGCTCAGAGGAGCACTGGAGGGTGGATATGAGTTACTGAGGAGAGAGATCCGAGGATCGAGTGAGCATGCATCCACTCAGTTCACTGCTCTACTTCAGTCTGTTTCCAGAGCACTAAACGTACTTGATTCCATCAGACTCACCCTTTCTGTTCAGTCCTTAGCCTCTCAGCGTTCTCAGCCACCCAGTTCATCTTGCTCTCCTGCTCATGCCAGAGGCAGACGGGGTAGAGGACGCACTTCTGATTGAGATCCATCAGCTCCTCATCCCATATCTGATGACTCCGATCCATGACTTGTCATGATCATTACTAGATCCTAGGTGTTAGTGTCTTGTTCTAGGATCTGTATTTTGGGGCCATGTATTGACAATTAGCTGGTTGACTTTTATATTATGAACTATGTATTGAAACAATTATGGTTTTATGGTATCATCTTTTACTTATATTTCTACCTTTTGTAATGATGTCGATCATATTTTGGTTATATATATTCTCCTTGTTGAAATATTGTCTTCTCTTTGTTGTTGTTTGCTGTTAATAATTACTGTATTAAGGGGGAGCAAATATCTGTGATAAACTCTAAAGGGGGAGAAATTAAAGAATGTTTCAGAAAAATGAGGAGTTAACCATGTTTGATGATGTCAAAAAGGGAGAGAAATTAAAGAATGTTTCAGAAAAAGGAGGAGTTAACCATGTTTGATGATGTCAAAAAGGGGGAGAAATTAAACAAAAAAAAAAAAAAAATCCATCAAAAGCAAAACCATAAATTATGAGCAATTAAAGAAAAAGCAATCCATCAAAAGCAAAACCATAAATTATGAGCAATTAAAGAAAAAGCAACCCATCAAAAGCAAAACTACAAATTATGAGAAATTAATGAATGAATTGGAGAATTTAAAGAACAATATCAAAAGTACAATGCTAAGTACAATGCAAATAAGTAACTTTTAAATTACTTCTTTACATATGCTCTGATTTGCTTTAAAAATTTAAATATGCTCTGATATACTTCAAAATTCCAACTTGCTCTGATACATCTTTTGAAATTTTATTTACCTTGATACATCTTAAGAAATTCAACTTGCCTTGATACATATTAAGAAATTTAACTTACTCTTATACATCTTAAAATTTTTAACTTGCTCTGATACATTGTAAAATTTTTTTCTGATAACATTGTAAAATTATTTTTCTTGCTCCGATACATTGCAAAATTTATTTTTCTCTTGCTCTAATACATCTTAAACTCAAAATGATCTAATACACTTTCCAAATCAACTCTTAAACATGCTTTGGCACACATAATTATTTTTTGTATCAAAAGCAATTAAAGCACATAATTATTTTTTGCTCTGATGCTAAAACTAAAATCAAATGAGAATGAGCAAATTTTTAAAATACAGCTTGATCTGATAACAAAAATAAGTTTTCTGCTCTAACACCAAAATCACATAATCCAATGAGCATATCTTCAAATCTTTAAGCAAATGGGCAAACTATTCTTGCATATGACCATTTATATCACATGCCAAAAGAATCATACTCTTTTCAAGCATATAAATCTATAATGCATTCACATAAATGCTTTTGTTCAAGTGTTTTGTCATCATCAAAAAGGGGGAGATTGTTGCTCCTAGATTGATTTTGATGATTACAAAGCAGATTGAAGGGATACAAATATTTTTATTTGAAAAAGTCATTATGCTCTTCAGGGGCAAAATCATAATTTTACTAAAATCCTGATTTGATAGTATCATTTGGTAGAACAAATGATTTGTAATCTATTGGTGAAAATTTCATTATTTTTAGACTTATATTTTTGAAGTTATGAATGTTTGAAGTGCATGAGTCGACTCATGAGTCAACTCATGGCAAAATGAGCTGCTTGGCACGCTAAAATTTCCCTTGGCACGCTGGTTTTTTGGCTTGGCACGACCTGTGAGTCGGCTCATGAGTCGACCCACAAGGCATGAGTCGACTCATGAGTCGACTTCTGCTGTTTTGGGCCAAAATATCCAGAAACCCAAATCTCTGGTCTTTGCAACAGAGGTCGACTCATGAGTCGACCCATGAAGCATGAGTCGACTCATGAGTCGACCCCTACGACGGGAATTGTCCGCAACGGCTAGTTTTTTGCCCATTTTAGTTGCCTTTAATGCTCACTTTAAATACTCTAACGGCTCTTTTTCTGCCTAAAATATTTTCCTTTATTTCTTAAAGCTATAAAAGGTTTCAAAAGGTGAAAAACAAAAAAGGGGATCTACAATATACACGAGAGATACAAGGGGATTTACAATATACACGAGAGATACAAGGGGATCAACAATACACACAAGAGACATACGAGAGATTTTTCAAGAGGACATTCAAGAGTATTCAAAGAGAGGATTTCTCAAGCCAACTTTTCAACCTTGATCAAGAGCTCTTTCAAAGCCTTCAAGAAGCCTTCAATCAAAGCTCACCTATTCCTCAAGCATTCATTCAACTCTTCATCCACCTTGAGGAAATTCAAAAGGGGATTCTTCATTTGAGTAAAGTGCATTTAATGTTATATTCGCTCATTTAAGGAGCTATTCTTGTACTTATTTGTGCTCTAAACTGTCTTACTCTTTATGAGTAATTGTTCTTATTTTTGGAGGGTTTCCAAAACAAGGGAAGGTTGATCCGAACCTGAAATCGGAGTGTATTGGGTTGGCTTGTATCCGGAAAACAAGTGGACTAGCTTGGGATAGCTAGTGTCAGAGTTTCCGACGTTTATATTCGGGTTGAATACAAGTATAGTGGATTAGAATTCCCAAGTAGGAGCTTGGAGAGTGGATGTAGGTGCAAGGTTGGCACCGAACCACTATAAATCCTTGTGTTTGTGGTGTGCTTTATTGTTTCTCTTTATTTCTTTATTATATCCTTGCATTCTTGCTTTAGGTAACTAATCTTGAACTAAAGTCTTTCTCCTCATTCATCAAGCTTTTAATAAATACTTTTCATAAGTAATTAGTTAAGCTTAAATTTTTTAGAAATCCAATTCACCCCCCCCCTCTTGGGTTGCATAGCTGGGCAACACCCTTACATCTCACCTGTATGCCATACAAGTGTCTCCACACTCCTTGGTTAAGAGGACAACCAACCCATATGGCCTACAGCGACCTATGCTCGATAGAAGCTGTCGTCTTTATTAACAGCCTATCATTTGATCGTGAACAGTTTTAAGGACTAATCGATAAATCCTCTCTTTATCAAACTTAAATAGTCCTAAGGACTTCATCATAATAACGGAGTTCATTAGAAGATGAAAGCTTATGATGAAGATGCCAAATATATTTTATTTATTAACAAATCAATTACAATACTTGGTTGCTCAATCGTCAACAGCTTGACGATTGGCTTTTTGGGACACATTTCCCAATAAAAACAAGTCATGTGATAGAATCCTAGTAAGACTAGGATTCCACCTTGCACCACATAAGCCTTCCCCACGCCCTCTCTCTCATTCAACGTCAATCTCCTCTTATTTTGTGTGACAAAAGCTCTCTCTCAGGTCTCTCCCACGTTCACAAAAGGTCTCCTCTCTTCTTTCTCACATGGAAGGTGGTTTGGATCAAATCAAAAAGGAATAAGTTTGGATTTCGAATTCTATGAGATAGAGTTTTAGAAATCCAAAACTCTTTCAATTTTGCATCGAATCTATCCAAAAATTTTTTAAAATTTTTATAGCTTTTAGAGTACATATTATACACCCTTTTCTAGTGATCCATGCATGAAAATAAGGAGGAGGTGCTCAAGAGTTGGGCGCCCCTTAACTTGCCATGTTTGGATAAGCCTTGACTAGGTATTTGACCTAGACAAGGACTCTATCATATCTCTCTATATAAAATAAGTTTCTTCATGCAATTTTTGAAAAAGATAGATATTTGAGAGACCTTTAGGCCAACCAAAAATTAGAGAGAAAGACCTTTGGGTCGTGGAGATATAATAGACACAAGTTAGGGTGTCTAGAGAGAGAAACGAGAAGAAGAAGAGGGTCTTCTTCTAGTGTTGTTTGTTTTCATATCTATCCTCCCTCCATCTTGAGTTTTCTGAGAGCGTCTCAGATCTAAAACTCCTCCTCCTACTTTTCATCTTTGGAAGAGTCCAAATCAAGAAGAAGGAGGCACCTGATCAACCATCAAAGAAAGATCAGTGCAGTACTAGCATACTGTGCTGATTTCCTGAAGCAGGATTTCTGATCGAGATTCGTGGGCTCGTGTGGACGACTCCTATGATGGAACCAGATCTAGGATTTCAGGGTTAGATCTTGAAACTTTTTCAAGATCATACAGCGGAAGACTAAAATAAATCAAAATTTATTTTCTAAAACCAGAGAATCCCTAGATCTAAGATCTTATTACATGATTATTACATGAAATTAAATCAGAAATTAAAATATATAAATATAGCATGAACTACATGTTGATCATATCAACATGTTTCTATACTAGCTACATCTAATGTATGTATTAAACAATAGATCAGATCTATTACCTTGCAAGTTAGATATTCTAATCTTGTTGATCTGGGCTTGAGGATGATGTTGCAAGCCGCACACACGTCCGACCTCTAGGAGTCATCCACACGAGCCCACGAATCTCGATCAGAAGTCCTGCTTCAGGAAATCAGCACAGTATGCTAGTACTGCGCTGATCCTTCTTTGATGGTTGATCAGGTGCCTCCTTCTTCTTGATTTGGACTCTTCCAAAGATGAAAAGTAGAAGGAGAAGTTTCAGATCTGAGACGCTCTCAGAAAACTCAAGATGGAAGGAGGAAAGATATGAAAATAAAAACCCTAGAAGAAGACCCTCTTCTTCTTCACGTTTTTCTCTCTAGACATCCAAACTTGCATCTTTTATATCTCCACGACCCAAAGGTATTTCTCTCTAATTTTTGGATGGCAGAAAGGTCTCTCAAATATCTATCTCCTCTTAAAATTTCATGAAGAGACTCATCTTATATAGAGAGATATAATAGAGTCCTTGTCTAGGTCAAACACCTAGTCAAGGCTTATCCAAACATGGCAAGTTAAGGGACGCCCAACTCTTGAGCACCTCCTCCATATTTTCGTGCATGGATCATAAGAAAAGGGTGTATAATATATACCCTAAAATCCACAAAAATTCTAAAAAAAATTTGGATAAATTCGGTGCAAAATTGAAAGAGTTTTGGATTTCTAAAACTCTATCTCATAGAATTCGAAATCCAAACTTATTCCTTTTAGATTTGATCCAAACCACCTTCCATGTAAGAAAGAAGAGAGGAGACCTTTTGTGAACGTGGGAGAGATCTGGGAGAGGGCTTTTGTCACACAAAATAAGTGGAGATTGGCGTTGAATAAGAGAGAGGGCGTGGAGAAGGTTTATGTGGCGCAAGGTGGAATCCTAGTCCTACTAGGATTCTGTCTCATAACTTGTTTTAATTTGGTTTCCCAAACCAAATCAAATCAAAATTAGATCACCCAATTAAAATAGGTCTTAACCCAATTAAGAACCTAATTTAATCAGATTAAATTATATTTAAATCTGATTTAATTTTCTAATCAAATTAGAAATTAGATTGACCCAAGTCCTAGTTGAACTAGGACTAGTTTTTCCTTGCACTTGGCTTATCCAATAAACCAATTGGACTTGATCCAATCAAGCCCAAACTAAATCTAATTAAATCATATTTAATTAGACTTAATCTCAGCCCATTGGCTTAATCAAATTAAGCCAATCAGCAATCGAATTGCTAATAGTTCCTCCTGCAACACTTGCACTGGGTTAAATGTCAATCGTATTGATCATTTAACCCTAGAACGATTCTTAATCGTTGATCAACCATTCGATCGGATCATGAACTCTAATGTGTGTGACCTCATAGGTCCGAACCTAAGTCGGTAGCATAGGAATAAATTTCTATACCAATCGAAGTGACCATCTAGCAATGATACCCGACGATCGGATAGGTCGAATGTGTAGAACAACATCCTTAGAACCCATGCGGATATAGTTTTCATATAATTCATCCCCTTGACCAAAATGATCATAGGACACCCCAGAGCTCAACTGTCAACTGTGATCAGGTTGTCCACATTGTATTTCAAAATATCAAATCCATCTGATGGATTACCCTGGCCAAGGTTTTGCTAAATTGAAATACAGCGACTCATTCTTCTCCAACTCTTGGAGTGGTCAATCCCATCTCGATCACACTCTGACTTCGCAAGTACTTGACTGTGCCGAGAAGCCTTCCGTCCCTGAATTAGAAATTCAGTTTGTTCAGTACCAAAGCACAGTGAGTTGCTTGCAAGTCACTGAGGCGATCTCATGTCTAAGGGACACTTATACCTATATCCCATCAGAGACATTCTCGACAGCAGAATACTCTGGAGTTGGTCACGTTCAATGATGATGTACCCTTATATCTCACCTGTATGCCATACCAGTGTCTCCACACTCTTTGGTTAAGAGGACAACCAACCCATATGGCCTACAGCGACCTATGCTCGATAGAAGCTGTCGTCCTTATTAACAGCCTATCATTTGGTCATGAACAGTTTTAAGGACTAATCGATAAGTCCTCTCTTTATGGAATCTAAATAGTCCTAAGGACTTTATCATAACAACGGAGTTCATTAGAAGATGAAAGCTTATGATGAAAATACCAAATATATTTTATTTATTAACAAATCAATTACAATACTTGGTTGCTCAACCGTCAACAGCTTGACGATTGGCTTTTTGGGATACATTTTCCAACAACTCCCATTTGTCCTAAAGCCACTCGGCACAGTATCTAATACCCATCTTCGACTTGTGGTTGTCGAACTCCTTTATTGCCAAGGCTTTAGTGAAAGGGTCGGCTAGGTTCTCCTTTCCGTCGATCTTCTGAAGGTCGACGTCACCTCGATCCACGATCTCTCGGACCAGGTGGAAGCGGCGCAAGATGTGCTTCGTCCGCTGATGTGCTTTGGATTCCTTCGCCTGAGCTATAGCACCAGTGCTATCGCAATAGAGCAGGACTGGACCATCGAGGGAGGGTGCTACTCCGAGCTCGTTGATGAATTTTCTCAGCCACACAGCCTCCTTCGCGGCATCTGATGCTGCGATATACTCCGCTTCACAAACAGAGTCTGCCACAGTATGCTGCTTGGAACTCTTCCAGCAGATGGCTCCACCATTCAGAGTAAAGATATAACCTGACACGCTCCTGCTGTCATCACGGTCAGATTGGAAGCTGGAGTCTGTGAATCCCACAAGTTTCAGATCTGACTCGCCATAAACCAACCATTGGTCCTTAGTATTTCTCAAATACTTAAGGATGGCTTTAACCACTTTCCAGTGATCTTCTCCAGGATCAGATTGGTATCTACTCACTACTCCTAGTGAGTATGCCACATCTGGTCTTGTACATGTCATGGCGTACATGATAGATCCCACGGCTGAAGCATATGGGACTCTACTCATACGCTCTCTCTCTTCAGGAGTTGTCGGACAATCCTTCTTAGAGAGAGAAATTCCATGGCCTATCGGTAGATAGCCCTTCTTGGAATTTTCCATGCTGAACCTCTTCAGCACAGTGTCTATGTACATGGACTGGGATAACCCAAGCATCCTTTTAGATCTATCCCTATAGATCTTCATCCCTAGGATGTAGGATGCTTCACCCAAGTCCTTCATGGAGAACTGTGATGACAACCAAACTTTTATTCCCTGTAGTGCGGGGATATCATTTTCGATTAAGAGAATGTCATCCACGTACAAGACAAGGAATACCACAACTGGACCATTTGCCCATTTATAGATGCAGGGCTCTTCTCCATTCTTAATGAAGCCATACGTTTTGATCACCTTATCAAAATGCATGTTCCAACTCCGAGAAGCTTGCTTCAATCCATAAATGGATCTCTAAAGCTTGCACACCTTGGACTCATCTGTGGATGTAAACCCTTCAGGTTGTATCATATACACCTCTTCAGTCAGCTCTCCATTCAGGAAAGCTGTCTTTACATCCATCTGCCAGATCTCATAATCCAGATGGGCAGCTATTGCAAGCATTATCCGAATAGATTTGAGCATTGCCACAGGGAAAAACATCTCGTCATAGTCAATACCATAACGTTGACGATACCCCTTGGCAACCAGACGGGCTTTATAGGTCTCCACCTTTCCGTCTGCGCCCCTCTTCCTTTTGAAGACCCATTTACACCCAATGGGTTTAACCCCTTCAGGTGGGTCAACCAATGTCCATACATCGTTGACCTTCATGGACTCCATTTTGGATTTCATGGCTTCAAGCCATTTCTCGGAATCAGGTCTCTGCATAGCATCCATATAGGTGATCGGATCCTCATTATTCTCATCAAGTTCAATGGGATCACCATCCTGGATCAAGAAACTGTAGTATCTGTCTGGTTGATGCGGTACTCTACCGGATCGCCTTAATGGTGCAGGTATATTGGGCTCCGGATGTGATCTAATCATATCTGACTCAGGTTCAACTATTGGTGTCGGTCCTTCTACCTGTTGAACTTCATCAAGTTCAACCTTAGAGGCAACGGTTCCTTCACCAAGGAACTCCTTTTCTAAAAAGATTGCCTTAAGGCTGACAAACACCTTTTGTTCATCAGCATGGTAGAAAAAATATCTTTTTGTCTCTTTGGGGTACCCTATGAATGAGCATTTGTCAGACCTAGGTCCAAGTTTGTCTGTGACTAATCGTTTGACATAGGCCGGGCACCCCCAGACCCTAAGGTGTGAAAGTACTGGCTTACGCCCTGTCCATATCTCATATGGAGTCTTAATTACAGACTTACTTGAAATCCTATTTAACAGATAACAGGCCGATTCGAGTGCATATCCCCAGAAGGATATCAGCAAGCTAGCAAAAACCCATCATGGATCGGACCATGTCTAACAAAGTCCGATTCCTCCTTTCAAACACACCATTATGCTGTGGTGTTCCTGGAGGAGTCCATTGGGAGAGAATCACATTCTCTCCTAGATATGTGAGAAACTCATTAGAAATGTATTCTCCTCCTCGATCAGATCGAAGAGTTTTAATACTCTTCCCAGTTTATTTTTTTACTTCACTTCAGAATCGTTTGAACATTTCAAATGAATCCGACTTATGTTTCATCAGATAGATATATCCATATCGGGATAGGTCATCCGTGAAAGTTATGAAGTAGAAATATCCACCTCTAGCACTGGTGCTCATGGGCCCACATACATCAGTATGTACTAGGCTCAAGAGCTCAGTAGCTCTCTCACCTTTTCCAGTAAAAGGTGACTTGATCATTTTACCAAGAAGACAGGACTCACAGGTTGGAAGTGATTCACAATCACTAACTTCGAAGATTTTCTCTTGAGTCAACCTGTTTATTCTATTCTTGTTTATATGACCTAGCCTACAGTGCCATAAGTAGATATCTGACACACTATCTAATCTAGGGTGCTTGCCAGTAGAATAGACTCTTATCAGGCTTGACCCTTTTGGTCTGGCTCCGCACTGATGTCCTAGCCTGAACTTGCACCTTCTTTACTTTCTTCTTCTTGTTCTTCTTCCCTTTCTTAAAAGGTCGAGAACCAGAAGACGAACCTCCCACTAAATTCACCGACTCCTTGTGAAGTTGGTGATCCTTCTCAAAGTTTTGAAGCAACCCCAGTAACCCGTGGTAGTTCTCTTCAGGCTTTATCATTCTATAATGAGTGAGGAATGGGAGATAAGACTTGGGCAGCGAGTTCAGTATTGCATCTTTCCCAAGCTGCTCATGCAAGGAAAAGTCGAGCTTGCTCAATCATTCCATCAGCTCGATCATGTACAATACATGATCAATGACAGAGGCACCATCCCGTATTTTGGCGTTAAAGATGGCACAACTAGTCTTGTGCCTCTCCACATCATCGGGTGTGCCAAAGGCATCCTCCAACACTTGAAGCTTGTCCTTTGGCTGAGCCATCTCAAATCTGTGACTAAACTCGTCGCTCATGATAGCCAGCATGATACAGCACACCGTGGTCCGATCACTGAGCCACTTCTGGTAAGTGTCTCTGATTGTTCCACGTGCATTGACAGCTGGCTCCTCAGGTGCAGGATCTATTATCACATATAAGATCCGTTCATTCTCCAGAACTATCTTCAACTTTCGGTACCAGCTACCGAAGTTGGGTCCCACCAACTTATCATTGTCCAACAATGATCGGAGCGATAGGGAAGTGGCCATATTTGCACAAAGGAGAACCATAACCTAATTAGTAATTGATTCATTAAACCTAAAGATTTGGACTTTAATCAAAAGGTTTCTCCCACTATTTTATTCGAATTGGTAGCCTCTACCTCCAACTCGAGGAATTACCCTAATTCCTTAGCGGGTACTAGAATCCACTTAGACTGCACACAAGCCCAACTTTGGTTGGTCAACCCATGTACATCTAAGGGTAGGTTCATAACCAATTGTTTCTCTAAATAATTTTTAGTAATTTTAATTTTGCCCCAGAAACCTAATCAGTAGGCTTTGGCCTCCACTGTAAGGATCCAGTTAGGTCCAACCATTAACATGATCATACTTGGTGTATCTAACCAACGAATGATTAAGCCCAACTTTGGTTGGCTCACCTAACCACCATTAGAGAGATACTTCCAAGTCATCATATGATGAGTGATAATTCCATTAGTCAACAAGCACCAGGCCTTTGGGTCTGCAATAATTATTGAGTTCATGGACTCATTATCAAACACCTTAATGGGAGGCTATGACTCAGTTATCTCCATAACTTTATCATTTTAAGGACCTAATAATTTTAGAAGATTTAAATAATATAGAGGATGAGGTCAGATGAACCAGCTTATCATGATCCTCCCACTGGCTTCACCAAGTCAGCTTAAGGGAGACCATTAAAAGGGCTGGTCTAGGAGCACCTAAATCAGTCACACTGATTTACCTAGCTGACATGGGTCAGGTCGAATAGTCAAGTGATCCGATCAAAACATAATTTCACCAAGAGGCCAGGTAAGTTCGATCAGTGGGAGGGTCTGCCAAAGCTTGCCTTAGACACCATCAGAAATGGCCAGGTAAGCGGGCTCCCAATTAAAAACCACCGGTCTGGTTTACCTTAGACACCAACTGGTTTAATTAGTTTCGATTAGATCAACCTAACAGTTCGTGCTAGACCGCTTAGCCAAGAATCAAGTCCATTTGGTTCTCGTTAAAGACATGGACTTGACCAACTACAACTATTGTAATTGATCTAGAGAATCCTTGACCTAATCTAAGACAACAATTGATTAGATTTAGTCAATTCTCTAATTAAGTCCATCTTTAATCTAACCATAGGTCTAACCTAATTAATGGACCTAATTCCCACTAATCCATTAACCTAATGTGTTATGATTTGTGTCTTAGGTTCTTCAATTCACAATCCTAGAAC
The DNA here is from genome assembly GCF_000442705.2 of Elaeis guineensis. Classification (NCBI taxonomy): domain Eukaryota; kingdom Viridiplantae; phylum Streptophyta; class Magnoliopsida; order Arecales; family Arecaceae; genus Elaeis; species Elaeis guineensis. Next base: position 41,400,888 of record NC_026005.2, read on the forward strand.
CTAATCAAACAACTTCTTAATTCTTAATTAAGTTTTGGGCTGAGGGTTGGGTTTGGCTTTTCAAAAAATTATTTTCATATTTGTAAAACAATTTTACAATATGATTCTATTAACCATATTGCATGTTTGATTCAGAATCAAGATGCAAGTGAAATAAACATGAAACTACTTTAGATCTAATCTAAACAGGTTCATGTAATTGAAATAATTTCAACTTTAAATAATTTCTTTACACAAAAATTATTAACAAAGAGATTTTATTTCAGATTTAAATACCTTTTAAATCTAATAAATTATAAATTTAATCTAGATCATATCTAACAAATTTATGATTAAAGATAGATCTACACAAACTAGGACAACCTTTGCACTGTAAGGGGTAAACCTTACAGCAGGACAACCTTGCAGTTTGTGATTGATCTAAAATTTTAATTTCAGATTTAATAATCAGATTATAAATTAGATCTAATCTAAAAAATAATCTAAGCATGTATAAATAATCATGTAATAAAGAACCTAGGCTCTGATACCAATTGATGGAACCAGATCTAGGATTTCAGGGTTAGATCTTGAAACTTTTTCAAGATCATACAGCGGAAGACTAAAATAAATCAAAATTTATTTTTTAAAACCATAGAATCCCTAGATCTAAGATCCTATTACATGATTATTACATGAAATTAAATCAGAAATTAAAATATATAAATATAGCATGAACTACATGTTGATCATATCAACATGTTTCTATACTAGCTACATCTAATGTATGTATTAAACAATAGATCAGATCTATTACCTTGCAAGTTAGACGTTCTAACCTTGTTGATCTGGGCTTGAGGATGATGTTGCAAGCCGCACATGCATCCGGCCTCTAGGAGTCGTCCACACGAGCCCACGAATCTCGATCAGAAGTCCTGCTTCAGGAAATCAGCACAGTATGCTAGTACTACACTGATCCTTCTTTGATGGTTGATCAGGTGCCTCCTTCTTCTTGATTTGGACTCTTCCAAAGATGGAAAGTAGAAGGAGAAGTTTCAGATCTGAGACGCTCTCAGGAAACTCAAGATGGAAGGAGGAAAGATATGAAAATAAAAACCCTAGAAGAAGACCCTCTTCTTCTTCACGTTTTTCTCCCTAGACACCCAAACTTTCATCTTTTATATCTCCACGACCCAAAGGTATTTCTCTCTAATTTTTGGATTATAGAAAGGTCTCTCAAATATATATCTCCCCTTAAACTTTCATAAAGAAACTCATCTTATATAGAGAGATATGATAGAGTCCTTGTCTAGGTCAAACACCTAGTCAAGGCTTATCCAAACATGGCAAGTTAAGGGACGCCCAACTCTTGAGCACCTCCTCCATATTTTCATGCATGGATCACAAGAAAAGGGTGCATAATGTATACCCTAAAAGCCACAAAAATTTCAAAAAAAATTTGGATAAATTCGGTGCAAAATTGAAAGAGTTTTGGATTTCTAAAACTCTATCTCATAGAATTCGAAATCCAAACTTATTCCTTTTAGATTTGATCCAAACCACCTTCCATGTAAGAAAGAAGAGAGGAGACCTTTTGTGAACGTGGGAGAGATCTGGGAGAGGGCTTTTGTCGCACAAAATAAGTGGAGATTGGCGTTGAATAAGAGAGAGGGCGTGGAGAAGGTTTATGTGGCGCAAGGTGGAATCCTAGTCCTACTAGGATTCTGTCTCATAACTTGTTTTAATTTGGTTTTCCAAACCAAATCAAATCAAAATTAGATCAATCCAATTAAAATAGGTCTTAACCCAATTAAAAACCTAATTTAATCAGATTAAATTATATTTAAATCTGATTTAATTTTCTAATCAAATTAGAAATTAGATTGACCCAAGTCCTAGTTGAACTAGGACTAGTTTTTCCTTGCACTTGGCTTATCCAATAAACCAATTGAACTTGATCCAATCAAGCCCAAACTAAATCTAATTAAATCATATTTAATTAGACTTAATCTCAGCCCATTGGCTTAATCAAATTAAGCCAATCAGTAATCGAATTGCTAATAGTTCCTCCTGCAACACTTGCACTGGGTTAAATGTCAATCGTATTGATCATTTAACCCTAGAACGATTTTTAATCATTGATCAACCATCCGATCGGATCATGAAATCTAATGTGTGTGACCTCATTGGTCCGAACCTAAGTCGGTAGCATAGGAACAAATTTCTATACCAATCGAAGTGACCATCTAGCAATGATACCCGACGACCGGATAGGTCGAATGTGTAGAACAACATCCTTAGAACCCATGCGGATATAGTTTTCATATAATTCATCCCCTTGATCAAAATGATCATAGGACACCCCAGAGCTCAACTGTCAACTCTGATCAGGTTGTCCATATTGTATTTCAAAATATCAAATCCATCTGATGGATTACCCTGGCCAAGGTTTTGCTAAATTGAAATACAGCGACTCATTCTTCTCCAACTCTTGGAGTGGTCAATCCCATCTCGATCACACTCTAACTTTGCAAGTACTTGACTGTGCCCAGAAGCCTTCCGTCTCTGAATTAGAAATTCCGTTAGTTCAGTACCAAAGCACAGTGAGTTGCTTGCAAGTCACTGAGGCGATCTCAAGTCTAAGGGACACTTATACCTATATCCCATCAGAGACATTCTCGACAGCAGAATGCTCTGGAGTTGGTCACGTTCAATGATGATGTACCCTTACATCTCACCTGTATGCCATACCAGTGTCTCCACACTCTTTGGTTAAGAGGACAACCAACCCATATGGCCTACAGCGACCTATGCTCGATAGAAGCTGTCATCCTTATTAACAGCCTATCATTTGGTCGTGAACAGTTTTAAGGACTAATCGATAAATCCTCTCTTTATCGAATCTAAATAGTCCTAAGGACTTCATCATAACAACGGAGGTCATTAGAAGATGAAAGCTTATGATGAAAATATCAAATATATTTTATTTATTAACAAATCAATTACAATACTTGGTTGCTCAATCGTCAACAGCTTGACGATTGGCTTTTTGGGATACATTTTCCAACATCCTAGAGGCTGGACACGTGTGCGGCTTGCAACATCATCCTCAAGCCTGGATCAGCAAGGTTAGAACATCTAACTTGCAAGGTAATAGATCTGATCTATTATTTAATACATACATTAGATGTAGTATAGAAACATGTTGATATGATCAACATGTAGTTTATGCTATATTTATATATTTTAATTTTTGATTTAATGCTATATAATAATCATGTAATAGGATCTTAGATCTAGGAATTCTCTGATTTTAGAAAATAATTTTGATTTATTTTAGTCTTCCACTGTATGATCTTGAAAAAGTTTCAAGATCTAACCCTGAAACCTTAGATCTGGTTCCTACATAACAAAGTACTCAAATTGAATAATCATCAAGCCATCCGATCATAGGAGCAAGTAGGGTTACATGATCCTCTCTTCTCATTCAATGGGGTGCTCTCCATGGCATGTAAGGGTGCCACTGTGAGGTCCCATGAAGAAGAACGTGAAAGAAAGAACCTATTTTTCTGCAAAACCCTAGATGTTGAAACCCTAGGATTTGTTGTATGTGATACAAAGCATGAATTGTATGAAAAGTAAAATATCTAATCTATATGATTAAAATTATTTTAATCATAAAAGTAAAATTTAAAATCATAAAATATTTAGATATGATCTAAAGTTTGTTATGATTGATTTTATTTTAGTTTATGTAAGAATTTTCAGATCTGAAACTATGTGATACCTATTGGCATGCCAACTGAGCTGACTGGTTTTGAACTGAGTCGACCCAGTCCCCTACTTTAATCGATTCAGTGCTGACTGACCCAATCTAGTTGTTTCAAGCCGAACAGTAATGGCTACTATTCATAATCAGTTAGCCGACTAAGTATTTGACTTGGTCGACCCACTGAAGTGAGCCAACTCAGTTCAGGGGTGAGCTGATCTAGTTTTTGATCAAAAAAATTTTACATAAAATTGATGTAAAATTATTTTAAAAAATTGAAAAAATTTTAATTAGTAATCTTAACCCATGTTAATGCATACTTAATTAAAAATTAAGAAATATATTTTAGATTTAGAATTATGATTAAAGATCTAATGACATTGCATAAAATATGGGGCATGTGATAGCTCAAATCAAATCCTTTTAATTGGATTAGACCTAAGGTTAGAATCAAAGACTTAATGACTAAAAAGAGTAGTTGATCCAATCTAACCAATAATTGATTTAGATTAGACCAGGGGTACTCCAGATAAAAAATAATAGTTGTAAATAATCGAGTCCATATCTTTGATTAAACCAAATGGATCTTGATTGAGGTTCAAAGGTTGAGCTCGAGTCATTAGGCTGATTAGATTGCTAGGTAACTCAAGTTTATCTATGTTATTAAGGTTAATCAGTATGACTGATTTAGGTACCTTGGATTGACTTGTCGGTTGGACCGACTTGTCTGTAGTCCTTCTCATGACTTGATGAAGTTAGTGGGAGGATTTATGATGTTTCAGTTGGACTAGCTATTCTCTAGTCTTTTACATGACTTATTAAAATCAGTGAGAGGATTTATGACTTGTAGGTCGATTGATATCTTCTAAAAGATTTAATTAAATATTCTAAATTATTAGATTCATAAAATAAGCTAGTTATGGAGATAACCATTAAGGTGAATGATAATAGGTCCATTACTTCAGATTGACATTGTAGGTGGCATCCGTCTGGTGTTCTCTCTGAATGATGGAATTATCATTCATCATATGATGACTCTGTTGAACTATCTGATGATAGTCAGGTTGATCGAGTCATCCTCGAGCCTGATCATTTTTTTGGCTAGAATCACTGAGTAGGTTCATAATAATGGTTGGACCTAATTGGGACTTTCAGTGGAGGCCCATTACCTACTGAAATGAAATCTAGGACAAAATTAAATACTAGAAGTTATTTGAAGAAATAATTGATTGAGAACCTATCCATGGATGCATATAGGTTGATCGAGCCATCCTTAGGCTTATATGCAGTCTGTGTAGATTTTAGTACCTGCTAAGGAATTAAGATAATTCTTCGAATTGGAGGTAGAGGCTACCAATTCATATAAAATAGTGAAAGAATCTTTAGACTAAAGTCTAAGTCTTTAGGCTTAAAATAGTTCATATATTAATAGGTCAATTATTCTATTTTCAAAAATGACTAGAATATTATCACTCTATTCACTATTTAATAGTGACAACGTTATCGGATCTAACTTCGATAGCCAGTATCAAAAGTTGAATATAGTTTTTGAGTGAATTGATCAAGAAGTCCCAGGCTAATCCAAATAGACTTAAAAGAGAAATCAACAAATGATTGCTGGTCAAGATAGTTATATGATAACTCCTTGAAGTTTCTCTATTGGTAATACTACTATCAGGGTATAGGATACTGACAGTATAAGTCATGTTTGTAAATAGTTGCAAAAGACTTCAAGATAGTAGAAGATTTGAAAACGGTAAGAGACTCCTGAATGTAAGACATGAAAGTCTGTTCCAATCTTAATATTAAGAATCGTCGAGCTTGTTCTCAATCCTAAAGATGTCATTTTAAGTGATTGTTACTATTGTCCAATCTTATTGATGGTGTCAATAAGTATGATTGCTGTAATACCATTATGAATGATACTACAACAATGAGTGGATAATTGAAAATGGCATAAACTCAATACCATAGCCTGTTAGTGTAATGTACACATCTGACTAGCACCTTAGATTAGAAATATCATTAAAGCTTGTCTTTGGCATAGTTGACTTAGTCATCTTTTATTGAAAAGGATGAATAAGCCAGTGATATTCTGAGTTTGATACATATTGATGTATTTGCACTCATGAACATAAGTGCTAGAAGAAGGCTTTACTGCTTCATTAAAATCTTTAACAACCTATCTTGACATGGGTGCATCTTGCTTACGAAGCACAAATTTGAATCGGTTGAAGTGTTCAAACAATTTCGTAATGAGGTAGAAAAACAAACTGTAAAGAGTATTAGAATTCATTGGTTTGACTGATGAAGTGAATACCTTTACAGTAAGTTTTGATATATCTTGGAGAAAATTAGATTCTCTCTTAATAGACCTCTCCTGGGACATCACTATTTAAAAAGGTGTTTGAAAGAAAAAATCAAACTTTATTAGACATGATTCGATTCATTATAGGTTTGCTAGTCTATCAAAAGTCATATTTTAGAGACTATTTGATATGTGCTTAAGAACGTTCTGATCAAATCGGTTTCCAAATCTCCATATTAGATATGGACTTGGATAATTCAATACTCCTTTATTTGGAATGTCGGACTGATGTGAAATATTCACAAACCGACTAGCTTAGATCTTGGTCTGATAAATATTATATTATGGATATTTCTTCTACCTTCTTGATAGACATGAGATGTTCATGAATCTTAAGGCATTCTTTTTGAAAAAGAAGTTTCTTGATGAAGAAACTGATACCATTAAGATCAAGCTTGGTGAAGCTTAATAGGTAGAGAAACCAACTTTGACACAAACCAACAGAATCAGAGTTGATTAGATCAAATTCGAAGCTCGATGTAAAGGTATCCTTGAGTAGTACGGTAGAGTATCGTATCAGTCGAACAGATACTTTGATTTTTAAATTCAAGTTGGGGATTTGATCTCCTATACAGATGCAATATAGGGATCTAACCTTGAGAAGTGGCTTGAAGCCACTAAATCTGAAATGAGATCCATGAAGATCAATGATGTATGGATATTTGTTGATTCACCTAAAGGGATAAGACCTATATGGTGTGAGTGGATTATAGATTAGATGTGCAGATGGAAAGATGGAGACCTATTAATTCTGTTTGGTTGCCAAAGGATTTCATCAAAGTTATAGTGTTGACTATAATGAAAAGTTTTCTTTGTGGCAATCCTCAAGTCCATTCGGATTGAATCAAGCTTCTCAAAGTTGAAATATACGTTTTGAACATATGACTTTGTTGAGAACAAAGTAGAATTCTATATATACAAATGGGCTAATAGTTCTGTAAAAATATTCTTTGTGTTGTTTGGATGAATTTCTCTTAATCGAGAATGACATCCCTACATTATAGGGAATAAAAGCTTGGTTGTCATCTCTGTTCTTCATAAAAGTTTGGAAGGTTATTAGAACAATCTTTAAGTATTTATGAAATACTAAAGATCAATGGCTCGTTTATGGAGAGTCTGACTTAAAATCTATAAAATATTGATTCCAATTTCTAGTCAGATAGAAATGACAAAGTTGTGTCAGGTTATATTTTTATCCTAGAAGAAGGAGCGACATACTGGAAAGGTTTCATGCAATAGTTAGTAGCCAATTTTATTTGCGATACGGTGTTCTTTACGGCATTTGATGTTGGTAAAAAAATTATTTGGTTATGGAAGTTCATAAACGAGCATGGAGTGGCACCCTTCATTGATAGTCCAATTTTTCTGTATTGGCAGCAGTACTGGAGCCATAGCTCAAGCTGAAGAATTGATGTTCCATTTGAGAGCCAAATATTTTCTGTATTGCAATCACCTTGTTCAATAAGATCGAAATAAAGTCGACCTTAGGAAGATCGACTGAAAGGAGAACTTGACCGACCCATTGATTAGAGCAATCAGATCTAATGAGTTCAATGATCTAAAATGAAAGATGGGTATTTGATACCGATCTGATTGGCTTTAGTCCAAGTAGGAGTTGTTAGAAAATGTGTCCTAAAGCCAATCATTTAGGTTGTAGATGATTGTGCTCCATACATGTATATGAATTATAAAAATAATAAATGTTATCTGACAGATTCATCATAAGGAATACATCTTTCAAAATAGAACTCATATATTATGATGAAATCCTTAGAGCTACTTCTAAAATGATAAAGGAGGATTTATCGTATAGTCTTAAATCTTGCTCGCGATCAAATGATACAATTATTACAAGGATGATAATTGTACCGAGTGTAGGTCGTTGTATGCCATATTGGTTAGTTGCTCTTGAAAAAATAGTACCCTATAAGCCAATCGCATGGAGATGCGATGGGATATTTCTTTATTCTTCCTGCTCATTTGTGTGTCATTAGTTATTTTATCTATATAAGGTATTATGTTTTATCATTTGCTGTATCATTTTTATATAATTATGATAAACTCCATAGATTAGGATAATAATTTTGAGACTATGATGAGATCATACCAATGAGATCTAAAATCTTGATAGCCTCAATCTAAAATATTTTTAGTTATTGAATTATCGAGTCGAAGATCGATGACTCCGATAAGACTGGTACATCCTATGTATGCTCGATGGAGAGAGTGGTTGATCTCACAACCACTTGTGTGGTGACACTAATACAAAGATGTAGGTGCTGATTAGAGAATGAGTTCATTAAATAGACCCATAAAAAAATATCTGATGGAGCCTTATAGCTTGTCGACAGATGGTTCTTCAATGGGAATGGTGCATGTGATCCTTTGACCTAAGATCACCATGGTACCTTATGCGCATGGACCTTTATTTTGGTTTATTTTCTAGTGCACCACTTTGAGTTATATGTGGGATATTCTAGATATGGCAAAGTATGCATGGAGGTTGTGAGTGGTCAATAAGGAATCGATCACTTTTTGTAAGAGGAGAGAACATTCTATGTAATCTCATAGGATGGTGACTCTGAAAGTCTCTGGTCAGAGCAGAGAGGAATAGTAGAAATGATTTCTACTAGTTCACCAATCGTGTCATCATCATCTGATCGAGATACATATGGTTAGATATTTAGGTTTGACATATTTTCATACCCATATATTTTCAGGATGTTATGTGATCGAAGGATTGAATTGCATAGTAACTCACCACAGAAGGATAATTTTGATATTTTTATCAAATTTTAAATCTTTTAGGTAGTCATGACACATTGCTAGATGTCAATCTTGACTTATGGACTCTCCAGAATTAAAAAAATTTAATTCAAGAATCAATTAGGAAGAGTCTTAGTTGATTGGGACTCTCGAGCTGACCTAATCCAATCGGATTAGGGTTACGTCAAGATTTTGGGTCCACTGCTGGCTAGATTTGAAATCCAATGGGTCACACAAAATAAAAATTTGATCTTGATCTAATTAATTTAAATTTATTATAAATTTAATGATTTAATTAAATTTCTAGCATATGAATTAATCCAAGTTCTCAATTGGGTTCAGTACCAGGGTGTTTGTGCTAACCTAGTCTTGTTGTCTTGACCCAATGTGATTGGATTTGAACCATTTACTTAATTAATTGGTTTTATCTAGTTTTGTGGAAGTATTTCACATGGAACCAGCCTCCTCCATGCCAAAAGCCATGCCCAAAAAAATTTTACATGCCCCATTTATTTTGGTGTTAAGAAGGAAGTGTCCTTCTTAACATGGTATCTTAATTTCCTTACATCTATTTATACTTTGCACCATCAGATGGAGTCATTTGGATATGGGATGTGGAAGATATGGTGAAGTGCTTCTCTTGGAAGGAACTCCATGTTAAAAATAAAGGGGACGTCCTTTGGAAATTTGGGCAATGAATTGGAAGAGTCCAATTCACGTCAAACTCTTTTCTTCCTTTAATCATTCACGCATTCCTTTTAATAACCTCATCTCATGAGATGATGCTTGGATTTTAAGGTATTGAAGCAGAAGAAGAATACTTCTTTTGAAAGGAATTCCACACCAAATATTAGAAGGGACGCCCATATTTTGTGCGTTGAATGTGGAAGAGTCCACCTTATCATGGACTCTTTAATTCCACACGTTCTCCCTTTCCACATGCCATTTTATGGTATTCAGATCTTTTTTGGTAGAGGAGGAGTCCTTCTATAGATGAAACACTTCCTATTCCATGCCATATTCATTAGGTTTACATGTTAAAAATTTATATTTGCATGTAAGGATGATGGGACGCCAAGAGTTGGCGACCCTTGGTGTCTTGTGTGGTGCCTCTTCATCCCTTATTTAAGGGGTGCCCTATATGGTATAAAATTTATCCAAAATCTATTTTGGACATGGGATTAGATAAGGAAGTGATGGTAAAAATTTGAAGTGAAAATAGAAAGGGAAAGGGAAGAAAAAATAGAAAGGAAGAGAGGAAGAAAAAAGGAAAGTATGATATACTTGTCCTAAAATCAGATTGTTCATATCTTGAACATAAAATCTGATTAGAGTGTGGTGTGATACTTTGAGAAAGAATTTCTAGAGTGGTCTTAGTAGAGGTCATGAAGGCATATAAGAAATGGTGTTGCAGCAAAGAGGTCATGAAGGCATATAAGAGTGGTCTTACGAAGAACGATCGACAGCGCACTTGCAAAGAGGGTTGCAGCACCATGACAAGTTGGGAAGGGCCCTAATCAATCCTGTATGGATCACCATTGGAGGGCTTCTGCTTTGGAGTCTCATGCAGGTTTTAAAATTATTAGTTCATGATCTTCATTGTGGTATATAACTTCTGATCTTTTCCTCATATGCTAGATTTTGTGGTTTGATTGTAATCATCAAGGGGTTCTTAGGGTTTTTGAGTTTCAGTGGTTGTGTTTAAATGTTAAACCTTGGTTTCATTATTGAATGCATGCTTAAAATTTTTGAAATCTATATTCCGCTACATCACCAAAACCCAATAGCAGTATCAGAGCCATCCTTGATAGATTCAGTCAAATTTCATGTTATTCTTTTGATATGGATTAAATCCAGTTCAAACTATGTCAAAATCAGTTTTTTTGATCGATATTTTATTGATGATTTTGATGTATTTTTATTAATGATAAAGTGTTATCATTCTATGATCGAACCTTGGATATGAAATTTCATGGTTTATAGACTTATGTGACAAGTTTAATTTAGATCCTATGATCTATTTTCGATTGAATTGATATCCAGTGCATGTGATGTGTGGGGGCCTTAGAATGTTGCATATAGATGTACACTGCCAAAAATTAAGGTTTAGGCATTTGATGCATTTACTTAAGATTCAAGGGCTGACCACCATGTTATTGGGGACTCACCAATGTGGGTCAACCATTTTGGTTGTTGCCCGAGGCATGCATGGGGTCAGAAAATTTTGGTCATGAAAAGGATGCATCAGATATCAATTAGGATTTTTTGCCGATAGATTGATTTAACTATAATTCATTGTTCTAATGTGATTATAGATTTATGATTATAGATTAAATCAAAATCATTGTTCTAATTTGATTAGAAGCTAAGTTTAATTTTGGTTAATCAAATTTGTCATTTACCTAATTGGATTATCGTTTGAGTTTTGGGTGATCGAATTTGAGTTAACCTAATTGAATTATGTTTAACCTTAGAATTGGTCAACTCAACTTAAATGAATGAAAATTGATTAACTTAGAAGTTAAAATTTGGGTCAAGTGTTGAACTTGAATCAAAAACGTAGATGGGTCATATACCCATAATTTTGATCATCTTAATTGATATGTGTTTGAATGATATAGCAATTGAAATAACATGAGTTGTATGTTATAATGTTTTATAATTATTATAAAATGCTATGTTGATTTGTTGTGGACTATAGAATATCCATATGATGGATATATACATTCATGGTAGTCTTCATGGTGATGAAGACTGGACTACTAGACTTCTGGAGAGCATAGGCACATTAAAATTGATCATGAGATGGTTCAATCTATGATGCACCTAGGGTTAGACCTTTTGATCATCTTGTGGCTTGGATGATTTTTCAAAGTCCATAACTATTTATCTTCCTTAATATGCTCTTACATGTTGGTAGTTAGGAATTTAAATTTTCATAGCATATGATGCATGATTATATGTTTAGGATGCGCTTGAGACCTAAGTCCCTCGGTTAAATTATATTAAGTCATAATGGCGAAGTGTTAAGAACACTATCCATGCCTTCCTTCATGTTAAGTCATTATTATGTCAAGAACCATAGTAGGCTTGTTGTGCTATCCACAAGACTTGCTGTGGGGATTGGCTTAATACTATCTTGGTGCATTATGAAGCTAACAATATTTAGCTCATACTAAGTCAATAGAGTATATCAAAACCTATAGCGAGTTTGTTGTACTATCCACAAGACTTGCTATAGTGATTGGTATGATGTTGACCTAGTGATGCTTATGGCATATTTGGTAGTGCTGCCATGTTGTGCTATCTACAAGGGTAGTATTATCTAGATATGACCATATAGAATTGAAGGGTATGACTTAACTAAAATACTATAGTTTGTTGTACTATCCATAAGGTTATAAATATTTTAGAGACAAAAGTTATGTTGAGAGTTGTATGAGATACAATTAGTAAAGAGTTACCTATCTTTGAACTTATAGGAGCTTATTGTGCTATCCACAAGACTTTTTATGAGAAATTGAAATCTCAACCCCACTTAGAAACTTCATGATAATGTTTTTCGATTTCATACTTGAGGGTTATGAAATTTGTTAAAATAGTGAAAGACATAATTAGATAAAATCCTCATCTAACTTGTGCATGTCATTATGAATAGTCTTTTTTTATATTCACATTTGCAATATTATATTCACTGCTTAGTATATTTTTAAAATTGATCGAATGTAGAAGAATGGTTGAGGAAAAGAAGGTGAAGAATATCTTCACTATAGGTATCTAATATCATTACAGTATTGATGAGCAATAAATTGTAAGAATTATCTTGCAAATACGAAGTAGTAGCAGGATGCAAAAGTTGCATCTACTAATAGTTTGCATGTGATGCGAATTAATAATTCATTGAGTATTTTAGCTTTAAAATTTTTTAGGTATGTGATATCTTATATAAGTTTTACTTATGCAAAGTGTTGCAGGACCTATAAAGCTGAAGTGAGGTGACTACTTACCTTTTGGTGCTAATGGATAGTCCATTGTTGCTAAGGTTGTAGGAACCTACTTATTTAGAAACTAGTAGATCATTATTTATCAGAAACATTATTTCAATCCCTATGTTATTGTAACATAGATTTAAAATTAATGTTAAGAGTAAAAGTTACTCTTCCTCTGATAAATTTTATGGTTATGGTCTTATGTTTCTGTCACTCAATGATGTTCTTCATATTGATGAGAACAAGAAATAAGTATGTGATGGTCACACATCTTAGGGCAAGGAAGGTATTAAGTCTTGAACATATGGATGTTCGAAAGCTAATAATATCTCAACCTAGAGATAGACACTTCATATGTGATATGATGTGTTCACTAAAATGCTTTACAAAATACTATTCTCTTTCTAAAAATATATCTCAGAAATTATTGTATGAATTACATACTATAAAAATCTATTACGAGCACTGCATATGAGAAATAAAAAGGCAAAAGACAGGTTGCCCAACTTATGTGAAAAGAGTTAATGTACATAAGTTTGTGCTAGAACAGATTTTTATAAGTATATAGGTTGTCCTAAAAGAATAGTATGTGATATTATATCTACCACCCTACTTGATAAAAGATGTTTTGTCAGTAGGTATGCTACTTTTTAAGAAAAAAAAAATTTAAAAGTGGATAGTGGGAGGATAATTGAACTTGAGAAGTTCAAGACCTATAAACTATTCTATCTTAACCTGTGGAGTGTCCACAAGTTAAACCTCAACCAGATATACCTAGTGATGAGGCATGACCATGATACACACCTCACCGAAAGGTCAATTCGAGTGTGTAATATACCACTCAAATATGGGTTTGTCATTATCAATGGCAGTACACCATACATCATTGTGAATGATGTTTTACTTGACCCATTCAGAGATTGTTATAAGTAGGGACTCTAACAGCTGGCCTGAAATCTTTTCATCCGAAATGGACTCCTTGAACATCAATCAAGTATGGACTATGGTTGAAGCACCTATGCGTATGACCCAACAGGTTGCTATCAGGGATACCTATTTAGATTTTTTCTATTGCCATACACCATCTAGAGAAGTTGTCTTTAGTGAGAGGGTAAATACTTTTATAAATTTAGACAGTTTATGACGAGTAGATACTTCTATTTTTGATGGGACAGTCAAAATATTTGACTTTATCAAAAATAGATGAACCATGTGTGTGTGCAAGAAGATAAGTGGGAGTCTCACTAACTTCTTGATTATATATGTGGGAGACATATAGCATATTGGAAAGGTAGTCCTGATATTGCACTCGGTCAATAGCTTGCTTTTCACAGAAGTTTTCATGGAATAGACTTGGATTAAGCATCCAATATACTTGGCATCTATAGATAGGTGTAAGTGGATGCAGGGCTTGTTCCAGTCTAGGTACATAGAATTTAAAGTTGAAAGGGTTCAACTGAATGGGTGTAAAGGTGTTTACTTACTGTTGCCCAGCTATGCAACCCAAGAGGTGGGGGGGGTGAATTGGGTTTCTAAAAATTTAAATTTAACTTACAACTTATGAAGAATATTTAACAATAGCAAGATAAGTAAGGAGAGTGTAATTGATGCAAGGGTAATGGTTGGATGCAAGAATGCAAGAGAATAAAGAAGTTTAAAAGGAAACCAATTAAGCACAACACAAACAAGAGGATTTATAGTGGTTCGGTGCCAACCTTGCACCTACATCCACTCCCCAAGCTCCTACTTGAGAATTTCAATCCACTAAATTATATTCAACCTGAATACACTCATCGGAACCTTCGACTCTAGCTATTCCAAGCTAGAATACTTGTTTCTCGGGTACAAGCCAATCCAATACAATCTGATTCAAGATTCAGATCAACCTTCCCACATTTTGGAACCCTTCCAAAATAAAAAATAATGACTCAAAAAGAGTATTACAGTTAACAACACAGAAATACAAAAGAAGCTCTTTTAATGAGCGAATAAGGCATTAAATACACTTTACATAATTTGAAAGAAGCTCTTTCTGATTTTCTCAAGATGGTTGGAGACTTGAATGAGCACTTGAGGAGTTGGTGAATTTGAATTAAAAGCTTCTTTAACTTCAAGAGGGCTCTTTGCTTAGGGCTGAAATGTATGCTTGAAATCCTTTTCAAAACCCTTCTCTTATTTTTGATTCCCTCCTTTAAGTCCCTTTATATAACTTCAAATAATAGTGAAGAGTAATCTGGGCTGAAATAAAGCCGTTAGAGCATATTAAATGAGCATTAAATACAATTGAAACAGGTTAAAAACTAACCGTTACGAAACTTTTTCATCGCAGGGGTCGACTCATAGGGTCGACTCATGCTCATGGGTCAACTCATAGGGTCGACCTCTGTGGAATAGAACAGAAAATGACTGTTCTGTAATTTTGGCCTATGAAGCAGCAGAGGTCGACTCATAGGGTCGACTCATACCAAGGGGTCGACCCATGGGGTCGACTCACTGAGAGTGCCAGCCAAAATTTTAGCGTGTCGTTCAGCCCTTTAAGCCATGAGTCGACTCATGGGGTCGACTCAAAAATAAAAATCTGATTTTTTTACAAAATATACTTTCAAAAATGTTGAAATTTTTTCCAATAGATTGTACGTCTTCAGTTCTTGCTCTTGAGGCTTCTGAATCAGATATTGATAAAATTATAATTTTGCCCCTGAAATGCAATAAGTCTTTTTCCAAGCCAAGATCATTAGTAATCCCCTCAAATGCTTTGTAATCATCAAAATCAATTCAAGGAGCAACAATCTCCCCCTTTTTGATGATGACAAAATGCTTGAGCAAAAGCATATAGAAAGCATTGAACATAAATTTTAAATTTATGAAGATGCATCACTTAGATATTATAGCCAAGTATTGTAACGAAATGCATCATAAGCAGTTTGAAGATAAATTTAAAATTTACTAAAAATTTGAAATTTGTTTATAAGTTCATTTGCTTGGAAAAAGAAGGAAAAAATGTGACATAACAATTTACTTAATGTTCAATCTTTATTGCTCTTATTACTCAACCTCAATCTCGATACTCTACTTCCTCTTTTTGACAGCATCAATGGAGATTCCTTGCTTTCCATTTTTTTGAATATATTTTCTCTATTCCTTCCTTTTGATGGGAGCAATTTTACATTTCTAGCTTCCTTCTTTATTGCTTATTGTTTTACTCCCCCTCAATATAGCAATTGAAAAAAAAATATATCAATTTGCTCATTGAAAAGATGTTGCTATTCAAATATTGTAGAATTTAAAAGTAACTCCATTTGATTAGAGATATTCATTGAAAGTTAAAGTATATATATATATATATATCCAAAGGATGAGTGAGTACTGTTCGTGCAAAAATCCGTCTGCACCAGAGAAGCCGGAGTCGAGGGAGTCACGGTCGCTGCCGGGACCGACAAAAGAAGTCTAAACTGGAGGTGGGGTTGCTCCGGCAAAACCTTCCGATGCTCAAGTCAGTTCTCTGCCTCAACAAGAATGGAGTGCTCTAACAGAAATTTTAGCAGAGTTTCTAGGTAAAAATGAGAGCTTAGAGAATAACGTATCTGGGGTCCCCCTTTTTATAGGCGGAGGGTGCAATAGACTGATAGCGACGTTCGTAATTGTCTGGTAGGGGGCCGCCCATAGTCAGAAAGAATTTATTGCGAAGGGTAGTGGAGCGGAATCGTGGCTATCGCCGTAGCTCGCCACGTGAAATCAGTTACGGGGAGTGGAGCGGCGTTCGTTGTCGTGACTCGTCAGGGAGTGGTGGAATCACACCGGATCCGCTGCAGGGGGTGGAGCAGAATCATGGCCGTTAGTACGGCCTGCCAGGAAGTAATGGAGCTGCGTAGGGTCTGTCGCAGGGAGTGGAGCAGTGTTATCTGTTACTGTGGCCTGCCAGGGGGTCCAGACTTGTCGGTCGAAGTTCGGTCGGAGTTGGAAGCGAGGTCTGGCACCTATAGGAGCTCGGACGAGGCCTTCCCGCAGTCGGGGTAGAAGGCGGAGTCCGGCTCTCGTGGGAGTCCGGATGAGGTCTACCCATAATTAAAGTCAGAGGCGAGATTCGGCTCTCGTAGGAGCCCGGATGAAGTTCACCTGCAAGCAAAGTCGGGGGCAGAGTCCGGCTCCCGTAGGAGTCCGGACGGAATTTATCTGAAGCCATGGGCGGAGCTTGGCTCCCGTAGGAGTCCGGGTGGAGCCTTTCAACAGCTGAGGTTGGGAACGAAGTTCGGCTTCCGTAGGAGTTCGGACGAAGTCTCCTTGTAGCAGCAGTTGAAGTTGGTGACGGAGCCCAGTTCCCGTAGGAGTCCGGGCGGAGTCTTCCTTGCAGTTGAAGTTGGTGACAGAGTCCGGGTGGAGTCTTCCTTGCGGTTGAGGTTGGGGATGGAGTCCGGCCCTCGTAGGAGTCCGGACGGTGCTTACCAGCAGTTGGAGTTGTGGACGGAGCCCGGCTCCCATAGGAGTTCGGGCAGAGTCTGCTTGCAGTCGGAGTTGTGGGCGGAGTCCGACTCCTGTAGGAGTTTGGATGAAGTCTCCCTATAGCTGGCGAGATCAGGCTCCCGTAGGAGTCCGGTCAAAGTCTACTTGCAATTAAAGTCAGAGGCGAAGTCCGGCTCCCGTAGGAGTCCGGACAGAGCTTACCAATAGTTGAAGTTGGGGACAGAGCCCGGCTCCCGTAGGAGTCCGGGCGGAGTCTTCCTTGCAGTTGAAGTTGGGGATGGAGCCCGGCTCCCGTAGGAGTCCGGGCGGCGCTTACCAGCAGTTGGAGTTGTGGACGGAGCCCGGCTCCCGTAGGAGTCCGGATGGAGTCTTCCTTGCAGTTGAAGTTGGTGACGGAGCCCGGTTCCCGTAGGAGTCTGGGTGGAGTCTTCCTTGCGGTTGAAGTTGGGGATGGAGCCTGGCTCCCGTAGGAGTCTGGGCGGTGCTTACCAGCAATTGGAGTTGTGGACGGAGCCTGGCTCCTGTAGGAGTCTGAGCGGAGTTTGCTTGCGGTCGGAGTTGTGGGCGGAGTCCGGCTCCCGTAGGAGTTCGGACGAAGTCTCCCTGTAGCTGGCGAGATCAGGCTCCCGTAGGAGTCCGGTCAAAGTCTACCTGCAATTAAAGTCAGAGGCAAAGTCCGGCTCCCGTAGGAGTTCGGACGGAGCTTACCAGCAGTTGAAGTTGGGGATGGAGCCCAGCTCCCGTAGGAGTCCGGACGGAGTTTTCCTTGCGGTTGAAGTTGGGGATGGAGCCCGGACTCCTATGACGGAGCCCGGCTCTCATAGGAGTCCGGGCGGTGCTTACCAGCAGTTGGAGTTGTGGACGGAGCCCAGCTCCCGTAGGAGTCTGGGTGAAGTCTGCTTGTGGTCGGAGTTGTGGGCAGAGACCGGCTCCCATAGGAGTTCGGACGAAGTCTCCCTGTAGCTGGCATGATCAGGCTTCCGTAGGAGTCCGATCAAAGTCTACCTGCAATTAAAGTCAGAGGCGAAGTTCGGCTCCCGTAGGAGTCTGGACGGAGCTTACTAGCAGTTGAAGTTGGGGACGGAGCCCGACTCCCGTAGGAGTCCGGGCGGAGTCTTCCTTGCGGTTGAAGTTGGGGATGGAGCCCGACTCCCGTAGGAGTCCGGGCGGCGCTTACCAGCAGTTGGAGTTGTGGACGGAGCCCGGCTCCCGTAGGAGTCCGGGCGAAGTCTGCTTGTGGTCGGAGTTGTGGGCGGAGTCTGGCTCTCGTAGGAGTTCGGACGAAGTCTCCCTATAGCTGACGAGATCAGGCTCCCGTAGGAGTCCGGTCAAGGTTTACCTATAATTAAAGTCAGAGGTGAAGTCCGGCTCCCGTAGGAGTCTGGACAGAGCTTACCAGCAGTTGAAGTTGGGGACGGAGCCCGACTCCCGTAGGAGTCCGAGCGGAGTCTTCCTTGCGGTTGAAGTTGGGGATGGAGCCCGACTCCCGTAGGAGTCCGGGCGGCACTTACTAGCAGTTGGAGTTGTGGATGGAGCCCGGCTCCTGTAGGAGTCCGGGCGGAGTCTTCCTTGCAGTTGAAGTTGGTGACGGAGCTCGGTTCCCGTAGGAGTCCGGGCGGAGTCTTCCTTGCGGTTGAGGTTGGGGACGGAGCCCGGCTCCCGTAGGAGTCCGGGCGGTGCTTACCAGCGGTTGGAGTTGTGGACGGATCCCGGCTCCCGTAGGAGTCCGGGCGGAGTCTGCTTGCAGTCGGAGTTGTGGGCAGAGTCCGGCTCCCGTAGGAGTTCGGACAAAGTCTCCCTGTAGCTAGCGAGATCAGGCTCCCGTAGGAGTCCGGTCAAAGTCTACCAGCAATTAAAGTCAGAGGCGAAGTCCTGCTCCCATAGGAGTCCGGACGGAGCTTACCAGCAGTTGAAGTTGGGGACGGATCCTGGCTCCCGTAGGAGTCCGGGCGGAGTCTTCCTTGCTATTGAAGTTGGGGACGGAGCCCGGCTCCCGTAGGAGTCCAGGCGGTGCTTACCAGCGGTTGGAGTTGTGGACGGAGCCCGGCTCCCGTAGGAGTCCGGGCGAAGTCTGCTTGCGGTCGGAGTTGTGGGTGGAGTCCAGCTTGTTGGGAATAGTGTTTCAAAGCCAATCGTCAGCCTGCTGACGGTTGTGCTCCTTTTGTATTAGTACATGAATTATAAATAAATAAAAGTTATTTTGGTATTATTTCATCACAAATGTTTCATCTTCTAATGAACTCCTGTGTTGTGGTGAAGTCCTTAGGACTATTTAGACTCGACAAAGGAGGATTTGTCGTTTAGCCCTTAAACATGTTCGCGACCAAATGATACGTTATTACCAAGGACCACAATATTTATCGAGCATAGGTCGTTGTGTGCCATATGGGTTGGTTGTCCTCATAACCAAAGAGTGTGGAGACACTGGTATGGCATACAGGTGAGATGTAATGGTACATCTGCACTGAACGTGACCAACTCCGGAGCTATTTCTGCTGTCAAGATTTGCTCCGATGGGATATGGGTATAAATGTCCCTCCGACCTGAGACCGCCACGGTGACTTGCAAGCAACTCACTGCACTTAGGCACTGGACTACCTGAATTTCTAATTCAGTGATGGAAGGTTGCTGGGTGTAGTCAAGTACTTGACTTGTCGGTGCGTGTGTCAAGATGGGATTGACCACTCCAGTTTAGGAGCTGTGTACAGTCGTGTTTCAATTTAGCAAAACCTTGGCCAGGGTAGTCCTAGTGAGGAGTCACAGGACTAATTGAGTTGAGCACGATTCGGATGATATCATCAGGGTTGACAGTTTAACTCTGAGTCATCCTAAACACAGGGGTCAAAAGGGATGAATTATACGGTAACCATATTCACGTAGGTTCTGAATGTTGCGATTGCGATTATTCGACCTATCCGATCGTCGGGTACCATTGCTAGATGGTCACTTCGATTAGTACAGAAATTGGTTCCTGTGCTACCGGCTTAGGTTCGAACCTGCGGGGTCACACACATTAGAGGTTCCTTTCTGATCTGATGGCTGATTATGAGTCTTATCTATCTGGGTCTCTATGATTGAGAATTAGGATTCTCTAATCATGAGTTCCACACATTTTGGGTACCGAGGTCAAAATTTTGAATTTCAAATTTTGAATTTGAAATTTGAACTCTTTGATCAGGGTTTCATATCGATGGTCTCTGATGCCTGATTGCCCATCGAATTTGGACTCAATATTTATGAGAGATTTAATTAGTGATTTAATCACTAATTAACTCAATTTGATTGAGTAATTATTTTTGGATCAAGTCCAATTGAATTGGATTCAGTTTGGATTGACCCGATTAGGTTAAATGTTGACCTAATCGCTAAGGTGGTTTAGTCCCTGATTTGATCAGGGGTTAGGTTTAGTTAATTCCTGATTTGATTAGGATTTTATTAAGCCTAATTAAGCCTAATTATGTTGGGTTTAATTTGGTCTAATTGTGCTCAACCTATTTTAAACTAGGTTGGCTCAATTTGAATCAAACCACCTTGTTTTAAATTCCCTGCGTCACCCAACTTCCTTGCACTCATTTGAGTTCACGAGAACAAACTTCTCGTGAAATTTTTCTCACGTAAAACCCTTCCCCACGTCCTCATTTGTGCACCATATGGATGGATAAATTAATTAGTTAGCCATTCAAATTCAAAGCATGTTTGAATTTGAATGGATAACTTATCACTTGCCCTTTCATCCTTATCCATTTTGTGTGCCACATTACTTACACGAGAAAAGGATTCTCATGAAACTTTTCCACGCACAAAGAGCCACGCCCCTTCTCTTCTCACGCCCAAAAGGATAGGGATAAGTTGGTTTTCGTTTGAATTCAAATTTGATTTGAATTCAAATGTGTAACCTCTTGTCTTTATCCTCTCACGCGGATAAGACACGTTCGATGTTGTTTTAAAAAGAGGAGAAAGGTGGGACGTGTGTAGAAAAATTAGGAGAGAAATTTTGGGGCGTGAGGAAGGTTTCTGCGCAAGGTGAAGGTCTAAAACCTTCCGAGAGAAAAAGAAAGAAAAGAGAGAAAATTGGGCGCAGGGTTTTTGGTGTGTACCCTAGGGTTTCTACCTAGGGTTCGGGAAGTGAGATTGGTGTGCCACGAGTGTCGTGAGTCTACCAAATTTCAGAGAGAGATCCATCAGCCTCTCAAGTAACTGTGCAGATGATCCAGAGCATCCAAGAAGTCGGCACACATCGATCGAAGGAGTTTGATCAACATCTGCCATCAAAAGGGTGAAATCACGAACTAGCATTCGTGAGGAGCTGATCAGACGGGAGCTTCGTGTGGACGATCCGCAGAGGCCAGACAGTTGGGTGGCTGCGACATGATGATCAGAGCTTTCCGACGGTGATCAGATTGCGGTGATCGACTACCCACAAAAGGTGATGTGTTCTGAACACAGTACTGTAAAACGTTTACTGATTCAAATTTGAATTTCAAATTTAAATGCATGCTGTTGTATCATATTTAGATCCTAGTGTAGGGTTAATTAGTATTAATTAATAAGATTAATTAATAATTCCGCTGTAAAATAGTAATTTTGAAAAAGTTTTAAAATTACCATTTTGCCCCTGCACTAAATTTTTGCTTCAATTGGTATCAGAAATTTGAAATTTCAAATTTCAAATTTGAAAATTTGAAATTTGAAATTTGGTTGAAATCTCAAATTTGAAATTTGAAATTTAAAATTCAAAATTTGAAATTTGAAATTCAAAATTCAAAATTTAAAATTCAAAGATTGAAAATTCGAAATTTGAAATTTGGTTGAAATCTCAAATTTGAAATTTAAAATTTGAAATTTGAAATTTAAAATTTAAAATTCAAAATTTAAATTTTGAAATTTGTATATTTAGATATACATGATCCAAGTAGCAAGTAATCTAATTGGGTTGGTTGCCATGGCCGTCCGGTCATAGGAGAAAAGTAGGGTTTAAAGGCCCTCTCTTCCCATTCGATGGGGTCTCCTATGGCGGTAGGGGTGCCGATGCAATTATATCCCATGTCGATGAAGCAGCGAAAGGACTTAATTAAGAAATTTATCATGAATGTGTTAGATTAGATCTAAAAGAAAATTTATGATTTATTTTGAGTTATTTTCTATTATGAAATGAGCAATAGAATTGCTGTTTATGAAATGTGCTGACCCGTTTGTGAAATGAGTTAACACATTTGGTGAACAGAAAATAAAATCTTTCAAATTTGAAAATTGTTTTCGAAATGCCAAACCCTGACCCATCAGCCCAAGTACTTAATTAAAAGAATTAAGTGTTGTCTAGTAGGTCTAGAATTGTGAATTAAGATCTAAGACAATTGCATAAACTTTTGGGTCAATGGGTTAGATGAATTAGGTCCATAATTGGGTTAGACCTAAGGTTAGTTTAAAAAATGGACGAATTGGAGTAATTGGTCAAATCTAATCAAAAGTTGAATTAGATTAGGTCAAGGATACTCTAGACTCAACTTCAATAGTTGTAGTTGAATGGGTCCATGTCTTTAACTAGACCAAGATGGACTTAATTCATGGCTACGCGGTGGAGCTCTATTTACTAAGTTGATCAAAATTAAAACTAATGAACCGGTTGGTGTCTAAGGTAAGTTTGGCAGTTTTGACCAGTGGTTCTTAAGCGGGAGCTACTCGCATTGATTCGATCATTGACGAGTTAATGGCAAATCCCCACCACTGATCTCACTTACCTGGCCAATCTGGTAAGTTAGATTTTGATTAGATCACTTGGTGATTAGAGCTCACCCATGTCATTAGGTAAATCAGTATGACTGATTTAGGTGCTCCTAATGCCAGCTTTAATTAAATCCTTTTTAATCTGACTTGGTGAAGTCAGTGGGAGGATTGAAATTGGCTGGATGATTTCTTCTCTACTATTCTTTAATAAAATCCTCAAAATTATTAGGTCCCTAAAATGATTAAGTTATAATGATAACTAAGTCATAGCCTCCCATTAAGTGAATGATAATGAGTCCATTAGTTCAATGATCATTGGAGGCCCAAAGGCTTGGTGCTCATTGGCTAATGGAATTATTATTCATAATATGATAATTTGATTGAGTCTTTCTGATGGTGGTTAGGTTGGCCGGCCAAAGTCGGGCCTGATCATTTATTGGTCCGATTCACTAAATTAAGTCATGTTAATGGTTGGACCTAACCAGATCTTTTCAGTGGAGGCCAAAGCCTACTGATTAGGTTCTGGGGCAAAATAAATTACTAGAAGTTGTTTAGAGAAACAACTGGTTAAGAACCTACCCATAGATGCACATGGGTTGACCAACCAAAGTTGGGCTCATGTGTAGTCTGTGTGGATTCTAGTACCCATTAAGGAATTAAAGTAATTCCTCGAATTGGAGGATGAGGCTACCAGTTCGTAAAAATATTGGAAAAAACTTTAGACTAAAGTCCAAGTCTTTAGTATTAATTTATGTACTAATAGAGGTCTCATTTTCCTTTAAGCAGCTATGGCCACTACCCTGTCGCTCCGGTCATTATTAGATAATGACAAGCTTATGGGATCCAATTTCGATAGCTGGTATCGAAAATTGAAAATCGTCCTTGAGCATGAACGGATCCTTTATGTAGTAACGGATCCAGCACCTGAGGAGCCAGCTCCGAACGCTAGTAAAGCGATCCGAGACACTTACTTGAAGTGGCTCAATGACCGCACCACCGTTCGATGTATTATGCTGGCAGCAATGAATGATGAGTTCAGCCGAAGATTTGAGAACGCCCAGCCACAGGAGATGCTTCAAATGTTGAACGACTCCTTTGGCACGCCTGACGACGTTGAAAGGCACAAAACTAGTTGTGCTATTTTCAATGCTCGGATGAGGGATGGGGCCTCAGTCACTGATCATGTACTGTATATGATCGAGATGATTGAGCGCCTAAGCAAATTGGGCTTTCCTCTGCACGAGCAGCTCGGTAAGGATGCGATCCTTAATTCCTTGCCCAAGTCCTTCCTCCCATTTCTTACTCATTTTCGAATGACAAAGCCTGTAGTAAACTACCATGGATTGTTGGGGTTGCTGCAGAACTTTGAGAAGGATCACCAACTCCATAAGGAGTCAGTGAATGTAGTGGGAGGGTCTTCTTCTCGTCGTCAACCCTTTGGGAAGGGGAAGAAGAACAAGAAGAAGAAAAATAAGAAGGTGCAATCTCATGCTGGGACAGTAGCACGGGGTCAGACCAAGAAGCGCAAGCATGACCAGAGCCAGGCGGAGTGCTTCTTTTGTAAGAAGCATGGGCATTGGAAGAGGAACTGTCCTCAATACATTGCCTCCCTGGACCCGAACAGGCCAAAGAATAAGCAAGGTAATTATATGATAACTCCTTGCAACTTTTCGATTTATGATACTACTGCCTGGGTATTGGATACCGGAAGCCCTTATCATATTTGTAATTCGATGCAGGGTCTGCAGGTCAGTAGAAGATTTGATGAAGGCGAGAGGTTCCTGAATGTTGGAGATGGAAGCAAAGTTCCAGTTCTAGCTTTAGGAATCATGAGTCTTGTAATCAATTCTCGTAATGTAATTCTGAGTGAATATCACTATTGTCCAAGTTTTTTATTAAATATTATTTCTGTAGGCCTTTTGGCCATGTACGGTTATGATTTTTTAATAAAAAGAAATATTTGCAATATCATTTTGAATGGTGTTACAATATTTGTTGGATAATTAAATAATGGAATTTACTTACTATCACAGCCTGTTAATGTGGTTCAAAAATTCGGTAAACGCTCTAGAATAGATAATGTGTCAGAAGTCTACCTTTGGCACTGTAGGCTAGGTCATATCAATAAGAATAGGATAAACAGGTTGGCTCAAGAAGGAATTCTTGAAGTTAGTGATTGTGAATCACTTCCAACCTGTGAGTCCTGTCTTCTTGGAAAGATGACCAAGTCACCTTTTACTGAAAAAGGTGAGCGAGCCAGTGAATTCTTAGGTCTGGTACATTCTGATGTATGTGGACCCATGAGCTCAAGTGCAAGAGGTGGATTTTTCTACTTCATAACCTTCACAGACGACCTATCTAGGTATGGGTATGTCTATTTAATGAAGCATAAGTCGGAATCATTTGAAATGTTCAAACTATTCCGAAATGAGGTAGAAAAATAAACTGGGAAGAGTATTAAAACTCTTCGATCTGATCGAGGAGTTGAATACCTTTCCAATGAGTTTCTGACGTATCTAGGGGAGAATGGGATTCTCTCTCAGTGGACTCCTCCTGGAACACCACAGCATAATGGTGTGTCTGAAAGGAGGAATCGGACCCTGTTAGACATGGTTCGATCCATGATGGGGTTTGCTGGTCTGCCGATCTTCCTCTAGGGATATGCGCTCGAATCAGCTTGTTACCTTCTAAATAGAGTTCTGAGTAAGTCTGTAGCCAAAATGCCATATGAGATATGGATAGGACGTAAGCCAGTACTCTCGCACCTTAGGGTTTGGGGGTGTCCGGCTTATGTTAAACGTTTAATTACAGACAAGCTTGGACCTAGGTCTGACAAGTGTAATTTTATAGGGTACCCAAAAGAGACCAAAGGGTATTATTTCTACCTTGCTGATGAGCAAAAGGTGTTTGTCAGCCTTAAGGCAATCTTTTTAGAAAAGGAGTTCCTTAGTGAAGGAACTGTTGCCTCTAAAGTCGAACTTGACGAAGTTCGACAGGTGGAAAAATCGACACATGTTACTGAACCTGAACCGGATTTGATTAGATCAGATCCGGAGCCCATTGATTATGCACCCTTAAGGCGGTCTGGTAGAGTACCACATCAACCGGACAGATACTATGATTTCTTGGTCCGAGATGGTGATCCTATCGAACTTGATGAAAACGATGAGGATCCGATCACCTACATGGATGCAATGCAGAGACCTGACTCTGAGAAATGGCTAGAGGCCATGAAATCCGAAATGGAGTCCATGAAGGTCAACGATGTGTGGACATTGGTTGACCCACCCGAAGGAGTAAAACCCATAGGGTGTAAGTGGGTCTTCAAAAGGAAGAGGGGCGCAGACGGAAAGGTGGAGACCTATAAAGCCCGTCTGGTTGCCAAGGGATATCGTCAACGTTATGGTATAGACTATGACGAGACGTTTTCTCCTGTGGCAATGCTCAAATCCATTCGGATTATGCTTGCGATAGCTGCCCATCTGGACTATGAAATCTGGCAGATGGATGTGAAGACAGCTTTCCTAAACGGAGAGCTGGACGAAGAGGTGTATATGATACAACCTGAAGGGTTCACATCCACAGATGAGTCTAAGGTGTGCAAGCTACAGAGGTCCATTTATGGACTTAAGCAGGCATCTCGGAGTTGAAACATATGTTTTGATAGGACGATCAAAACGTATGGCTTCGTTAAGAACGGAGAATAACCCTGCATTTATAAGTGGGCTAATGGTCCAGCAGTAGTATTTCTTGTATTGTATGTGGATGACATTCTCTTAATCGGGAATGATGTCCCTGCATTACAGGGAATAAAGATTTGGCTATCGTCACAGTTCTCCATGAAGGATTTGGGAGAAGCTTCCTACATCCTAGGGATGAGGATCTATAGGGATAGATCCAAAAAGTTGCTTGGCTTATCCCAGTGCACGTACATTGATACTATGCTGAAAAGGTTCAGCATAGAAAATTCCAAGAAAGGCTATCTACCGATAGGCCATGGAATTTCTCTCTCAAAGAGGGATTGTCCGACAACACCTCAAGAGAGAGAGCGTATGGGTAGGATTCCATATGCTTCGGCAGTGGGATCTATCATGTACGCCATGACATGTACACGACCAGATGTGGCATACTCACTAGGGGTAGTGAGTAGATACCAATCTGATCCAGGAGAGAATCACTGGAAGGTTGTTAAAACCATCCTGAATTATTTGAGAAATACTAAGGACCAGTGGCTTATATATGGTGAATCGGACTTGAGACTTATAGGGTTTACAGACTCTAGTTTCCAGTCTGATCGAGATGATAGCAAGAGTGTGTCAGGATTTATTTTTACCCTTAATGGTGGGGCTATCTGCTGGAAGAGTTTCAAGCAGCACACTGTGGCTGATTCAGTATGCGAGGTAGAGTATATTGCTGCATCAGATGCTGCCAAAGAAGCGGTGTGGCTGAGGAAATTCATCACCGAGCTCGGAGTAGCACCCTCCCTTGTTGGTCCAGTTCTGCTCTACTGCGACAGCTCTGGAGCCATTGCTCAGGCGAAGGAACCAAAGGCACACCAGCGGACGAAGCATATTCTGTGCCGCTACCATCTCATCCGGGAGATCGTGGATCGAGGTGATGTCGACCTTCAGAAGATCGACGGGAAGGAGAACCTGGCCGACCCATTCACTAAAGCCATTGCGGTGAAGGAGTTCAACGACTACAAGTCGAAGATGGGTATTAGATACTGCACCGATAGGCTTTAGGCCAAGTGGGAGATTGTTGGGAATAGTGTCCCAAAGCCAATCGTCAGCCTGTTGACGGTTGTGCTCCTTTTGTATTAGTACATGAATTATAAATAAATAAAAGTTATTTTGGTATTATTTCATCACAAATGTTTCATCTTCTAATGAACTCCTGTGTTGTGGTGAAGTCCTTAGGACTATTTAGACTCGACAAAGGAGGATTTGTCGTTTAGTCCTTAAACATGTTCGCGACCAAATGATACGTTGTTACCAAGGACGACAACATTTATCGAGCATAGGTCGTTGTGTGCCATATGGGTTGGTTGTCCTCATAACCAAAGAGTGTGGAGACACTGGTATGGCATACAGGTGAGATGTAATGGTACATCTGCACTAAACGTGACCAACTCCGGAGCTATTTCTGCTGTCAAGATTTGCTCCGATGGGATATGGGTATAAATGTCCCTCCGACCTGAGACCGCCACGGTGACTTGCAAGCAACTCACTGCACTTAGGCACTGGACTACCTGAATTTCTAATTCAGTGACGGAAGGTTGCTGGGTGTAGTCAAGTACTTGACTTGTCGGTGCGTGTGTCAAGATGGGATTGACCACTCCAGTTTAGGAGCTGTGTACAGTCGTGTTTCAATTTAGCAAAACCTTGGCCAGGGTAGTCCTAGTGAGGAGTCACAGGACTAATTGAGTTGAGCACGATTCGGATGATATCATCAGGGTTGACAGTTTAACTCTGAGTCATCCTAAACACAGGGGTCAAAAGGGATGAATTATACGGTAACCATATTCACGTAGGTTCTGAATGTTGCGATTGCGATTATTCGACCTATCCGATCGTCGGGTACCATTGCTAGATGGTCACTTCGATTAGTACAGAAATTGGTTCCTGTGCTACCGGCTTAGGTTCGAACCTGCGGGGTCACACACATTAGAGGTTCCTTTCTGATCTGATGGCTGATTATGAGTCTTATCTATCTGGGACTCTATGATTGAGAATTAGGATTCTTTAATCATGAGTTCCACACATTTTGGGTACCGGGGTCAAAATTTTGAATTTCAAATTTTGAATTTGAAATTTGAACTCTTTGATCAGGGTTTCATATCGATGGTCTCTGATGTCTGATTGCCCATCGAATTTGGACTCAATATTTATGAGAGGTTTAATTAGTGATTTAATCACTAATTAACTCAATTTGATTGAGTAATTATTTTTGGATCAAGTCCAATTGAATTGGATTCAGTTTGGATTGACCCGATTAGGTTAAATGTTGACCTAATCGCTAAGGTGGTTTAGTCCCTGATTTGATCAGGGGTTAGGTTTAGTTAATTCTTGATTTGATTAGGATTTTATTAAGCCTAATTAAGCCTAATTGTGTTGGGTTTAATTTGGTCTAATTGTGCTCAACCTATTTTAAACTAGGTTGGCTCAATTTGAATCAAACCACCTTGTTTTAAATTCCCTGCGTCACCCAACTTCCTTGCACTCATTTGAATTCACGAGAAGAAACTTCTCATGAAATTTTTCTCACGTAAAACCCTTCCCCACGTCCTCATTTGTGCGCCATATGGATGGATAAATTAATTAGTTAGCCATTCAAATTCAAAGCATGTTTGAATTTGAATGGATAACTTATCACTTGCCCTTTCATCCTTATCCATTTTGTGCGCCACATTACTTACACGAGAAAAGGTTTCTCGTGAAACTTTTCCAGGCACAAAGAGCCACGCCCCTTCTCTTCTCATGCCCAAAAGGATAGGGAGAAGTTTGCAGCTTGAAGTGGCCTCCGGTATATCCCTTTCAAGCTGTGTTCTCGAGCCTTGTAATAATGTATTCTTTTCTGACCCTTTGGGTCTTGTAACGTACATCTTGTTAGTCAAAAAATGAGAAGGTGAATTTGTTACCTCATCCATACTTTGCGTCGAATCGTTGTCTGCCGAACTTTTTTCTTTACCGTTGTTATTGTTGTATTCCCTTCTCCTCTTTTTTTTTTTTTTTGCTCTTGGTGGGGCTGCGGGGTTTCGGCTCCCGCAGGTGAAGTCGGGGCGAGGTCTGGCTCCCATGGGAGTCCGAACGGGGTCTACCTATAATTGAAGTCAGGCAAAATTCGGCTCCCGTGGGAGTCCGAGCGGAGCTTACCAGCGTTCGAAGTCGAGGACGAAGTTCGGCTCCCGTAGGAGTCCGGACGAAGTTTGCCTACAGCCGAAGTTGGAGGAGGAGTCCAGCTCCCGTAAGAGCCCGGACGGAGCTTGCCTGCAGTTGAGGTCGGAGATGGAGTCTGGTTCTCGTAGGAGTCTGGACGGAGCCTTCTTATGATCAGAGTCGAGGGTGAAGTCCGGCTCCCGCAGGAGTCCGGATGGAGTTTTATCACGAAGGGGCCGCTGGGGAAGGTCCCCCTTTTTCTTATCTGGTCTTGAATGACCAGACCTTAATTGATGTCGGGGCGAGGTTCTTTCCCTATTTCTGTCGTAACAAGGTTCAGCTCTGGTTAGGGCGAGGTTCACCTCTTGTCCCTAACATGGCTATAGGGGCACACTAGGGCGTCGCTGGGCCCCTCCCCACATCCGGTCTAAAGAGAACCGGACCTTCAACTTTGCTCAAGTTAGGACGAGGTTCACCTCTTGTCCCTAACAGAGCTGTAGGGGTGCATATGGGCGTTGCAGGGCCTCTCCCCCCATCCGATCTAAAGGGAACCGGACCTTCGACTTTGCTCAAGTTAGGGCGAGGTTCGCCTCTTGTCCCTAACAGGGCTGTGGGGGCGCATATGGGCGTTGCAGGACCTCTCCCCCCATCCGGTCTAAAGAAAATAGAGCCTTCGACTTTGCTCAAGTTAGGACGAGGTTCTCCTCCTGTCCCTAATAGGGCTGTGGGGTCGCATATGGGCATTGCAGGGCCTCTCTCCCCATCCGATCTAAAGGGAACTAGGCCTTCGACTTTGCTCAAGTTAGGGCGAGATTTTCCTCCTGTCCCTAACAGGGCTGTGGGGGCGCATATGGGTGTTGCAGGGCCTCTCCCCCCATCCGATCTAAAGAAAACTGGGCCTTCGACTTTGCTCAAGTTAGGGCAAGGTTCTCCTCTTGTCCCTAATAGGGCTGTGGGGGTGCATATGGGCGTTGCAGGGCCTCCCCCCCATCCGGTCTAAAGGGAACCGGGCCTTCGACTTTGCTCAAGTTAGGGCGAGGTTCTCCTCCTGTCCCTAACAGGGCTGTGGGGGCGCATATGGGCGTTGCAGGGCCTCTCCCCCCATCCGGTCTAAAGGGAACCGGGCCTTCAACTTTGCCGAGATGAGGTTCCCCTATTGCTTCTGATACAATTTGTTTGGACTGTCCTATAGATGTAGGATAGTGCCAAAGACATGTAGATATACAACTTTTAATTAAAATGAAGTTATTGGTAGTACATCCGTAAGTTCTTCGAGCTCCATGGTCGTGGGAGGTCGGCTTCTCCGAGCTCTTTAAGATAATAAGTTTCGGACCGAACTACTTCTTTGACCTCATACGGGCCTTCCCAGTTTGGGGCGAGCTTCCCTCGATCCTGAGGTTGCGAGACAGTGGCTCGTCGAAGCACTAGATCTCCTGCTCTAAAGACTTTGTTCCTAACCCGAGAGTTGTAATAGCGAGCGACTTTCTGTCTGTAGGCTGCCATTCGAACCTGAGCTATCTCCCGCCTTTCTTCCAACAGGTCGAGGTTGGCTTAAGACCTTGCGAATTTTGATGTTCGTCGAATGCCACGACTCGTGCCGACAGGAGTTTATGCTCAATTGGGATGACGGCCTCCGTACCGAAGGCTAAAGCAAAGGGGGTCTCCCCTGTGGGCAGCCTCTGGGTAGTTCGATACGCCCACAACACATGATAAAGTTCGTCCGTCCAAGTTCCCTTCGCTTTTTCGAGCCTTGTCTTAATCCCCTGCAGAAGGGTTCTGTTAGTTACCTCAGCTTCGCCGTTCGCCTGAGGATGGGCTACTGATGTGAAGTTGTGGGAGATGTTTAGATCTTTGCAGAATCCGGCAAATTTTGCTCCCGCGAATTGCCGTCCATTATCAGTGATTAGGATCCTAGGTAGACCGAACCTGCACACGATTGACTTCCAGACGAAATCTTGCACTTTTGCTTCTATGATTTTTGCTAGTGGTTCGGCTTCAACCCATTTGGTCAAGTAGTCGATCGCTACAAGGAGGAACTTCCTCTGCCCAGATGCCATGGGAAAGGGGCCAAAGATGTCCATCCCCCACTGCACAAAAGGCCATGGGGCACTCAAGGGTGTGAGCTTGGTGGCGGGCTGTCTCTGGATGTTGGCATATCTCTGGCATCAATCACACTTTCTGACATATTCAATCGAATCATGATGCATTGTCAGCCAGTAATATCCTTGGCGGAGCAACTTGTGGGATAAAGATCTAGCCCCCAGATGGTTTCCGCAGATTCCTTCATGCACTTCCCACAAAGCGTAGTCGGCTTCTGAAGGTTGGAGATATTTTAAGAGGGGCAAAGAGTATGATCTCTTGTATAATTTGCCCTCATAGAGGATGTATCGGGAGGCTTGATTTCGGAGCTTCCGAGCTTCTTTCGCATCCTAGGGGAGAACCCCATCTCTGAGAAATGTTATCAGTGGGTCGATCCAGCTGGGCTCATGGTCAATTTCCATAACGGACCGTGATTCTTCCGTACTCGGGCACTTGAGTACTTCAAAGAGAACACCTTTGGGTAATTTGGCTGGAGCCAACGTTGCCAGCTTGGAGAGAAGGTCGGCCCTGGTATTTTCCAACCTCGAAATCTGTCTGATGTCAAAGCTGCCGAAGGTGGGGACGAGCTCTTTTACCTTTTCAAGATATTTAGCCATGCTGTCCTCCCGTGCCTCGTAGTTTCCGTTGACTTGTCCCACTATTAGCTTAGAGTCACTGTGGACCTGGAGCTGATCTATTCCCAGCTCTTTGGCGATCCTCAGTCCTGCGATCAGAGCTTCATATTCCGCTCCGTTGTTCGTTGCGGGAAACTCGAAGCGCAGAGCGTACTCCGCGATAATTTCCTTCGGACTGATCAAGATCAGGCCCACAGCTGCACCTGACATGTTGGAAGAATCATCCACGTAGAGGGCCCAAAAGCAATCAGAGGGATCTGCTTTTTCTTTGGGGGAGTTCGGCCGGGGTTTCAGGTTGTCAATTTTGCCTTGTTCAGGTTCGGCCTCCTCTGGGATAGTACACTCTACTATGAAATCCACCAATATCTGGGCCTTCACTGCCGGCTTGGGTCGATAGTTGATGTCAAATTCTATGAGCTCGATCGTCCATTTTACCGTTCTCCCGGAGGCATCTGCCTGGTGTAGAATCGCCTTGATCGGTTGGTCAGTGAGCAGTGTTATGGTGTGCCCTTGAAAGTAGGGTCAGAGCTTCCGGGCTGCAATCAACAGGGCGTAAGTCAGTTTTTCTAATTTGGTATACCTGGTCTCGGTGTCTCTTAGCACGCGATTGACGTAGTAGATTGGTCGTTGGACTTTTGCTTCTTCTTTGACAAGGACTGTCGCGAGAGCCATAGGAGAGACCGCCAGGTATAAAAACAGTTCCTCCCCAGGCTCCGGCCTTGCCAGCAGCGGGGGTGAGCCGAGGTAGCTCCTCAGTTCTTCGAATTTCTGTTGGCACTCAAAGGTCCAACAGAAGTTCTT
The DNA here is from genome assembly GCF_000442705.2 of Elaeis guineensis. NCBI lineage: Eukaryota > Viridiplantae > Streptophyta > Magnoliopsida > Arecales > Arecaceae > Elaeis > Elaeis guineensis. The sequence goes on from NC_026005.2 coordinate 41,434,337, forward strand.
CGACTGCTTGAGGATTTGAAAGAAGGATAGGCACCGTTCGGCCGACCTTGCGACAAAGCGATTCAGGACTGCTACCCTTCCTGTAAGGCGCTGAACCTCCTTTATCGACTTCGGGGTGGCCATCTCCTGGATGGTGCGAATTTTTTCTGCATTGGCCTCAATCCTGTGCCCCGACACCATGAAGCCCAGGAACTTTCCCGAGGCTACTCCGAAAGCGCATTTAGTCAGGTTCAACTTCATTCTATATTTTCGGAGAGCATCGAAGGTCTCCTCGAGGTCGGCGACGTGATCCATGGAAGATTTGCTTTTTACGAGCATATCGTCTACGTAGACCTCCATGTTGCGGCCGATCTGCTCCTTGAAGATTTTGTTCACCAACCGTTGGTAGGTTGCGCCTGCATTTTTGAGGCCGAAAGGCATGACCCTATAACAGTAAAGGCCACGGTTAGTAATGAAAGTGGTCTTTTCTTCGTCTTCCGATGCCATCCTGATTTGATTATAACCGGAGAATGCATCCATAAAGGTAAGGAGCTCATGGCCAGAGGTCGCGTCCACCAGTTGATCGATTCTGGGAAGGGGGTAGCTATCCTTCGGACAGGCCTTATTCAGCTTTTTGAAGTCTATGCACATCCTCCACTTGCTGTTTGCCTTTTTGACTAGGACAACGTTGAAAATCCAATCAGGATAATTGACTTCCCTAATGAATCCGGCCTTGAGGAGTTTGTCTACTTCTTCGGCTATCGCCTTCTGCCTCTCTGGTGCATGACCTCGAATTTTCTCTTTCATCGGTCGATGCTTTGGATCGACGGCCAGAGGGTGCTCCATGACTTCCACGTCAATCCCTGGCATGTCTGCTGGAACCCAAGCGAAAAGGTCCGCATTCTTTCATAGAAAATCGATGAGACGCATCCACACCTCCTCCCCCAGGTTGGAGCCGATCATCGCCACATGCTCCGCGTTCCCGTCGTTCAGAGGCATCGGCACCAGATCTTCGATTGGGCCGCCCCTCTATTCAGTGAGGTCATCGCGGACATCCAACCCGTCAACTGGACAGGGGTTGGACTGATCGCTTCTTTGCAAAGCTATGTTGTAGCAATGTCTGGCCAGGGCTTGGTCTCCTCGGACCTCTCCGATCTCCTGGCTGGTGGAGAATTTCAACTTCAAATGGTAGGTTGATATGATAGCTCGGAGAGCATTGAGGCCGGGTCGGTCGAGGATTGCATTGTAGGCTGACGGCGCCTTCACCACCAGAAAATTCACCAGAGCCCTGGATTGCCTTGGATATCGACCCACGGCCACAGCCAAAGCTATGATTCCCTCCGTAGGAACAGCGTCACCAGTAAACCCTACCAGAGGTGAGCTAATCGGCCTCAAATGGCCGTCAAGGATGGACATTCTTGAAAAAGCATCGTAGAACAAAATATCGGCCGAACTTTCATTGTCGACAAGGACGTGGCGGACGTCGTAATTTGCTATATTCAAGGAAACTACAACCGCGTCGTTGTGAGGAAATTGAACTCCCTGAGCGTCTTCTTCAGTAAAGGTTATGGGCTCCTCGATCTTTTATCGCTTGGAGGGGATGGCTAGTGCGTCGGTTGCTTCTTGCCGGGATCCTCCTGAGATGGTGTTGGCGAAATCCATCGGAGGCTGATCGTCTGATCACTCCATGCCAGCAACCATTGCCGGAGGATGTGGGGCCTGGGAAACCAGAGGCGAGATCGGGGCTCGAGACATGGCTGCGGGGGCCGTGGGTCGCCGTGTGGACGTTTCGCGAGAAGACATCGGGCGCGGATCCAGTGGGAGGAAGGAGGAGCGGATGTCGGAGAAGATAACCAGAGGCGGTTCCGTTGAGCGCTCCTTTAAGAACAAGGATACAGAGAAGGTTTAAGCCTTTCCTCTAGCGCCAATCCTATTGGTGCAAAAATCTGCCTGCGCCGAAGAAGCCAGAGTCGAGGGAGTCGCGGTTGTCGTCGGGACCTGCAAAAGAAGTCCAAACCAGAGGTGGGGTTGCTCCGACAAGACCCTCCGATGTTCAAGTCAGTTCTCTACCTCAACAAGAATAGAGTGCTCGAACGGAAATTTTAGCAGAGTTTCTAGGTAAAAATGAGAGCTTAGAGAATAACGTATCTGGGGTCCCCCTTTTTATAGGCGGAGGGTGCAACAGACTGATAGCGATGTTCGTAACTGTCTGGTAGTGGGCCGCCCATAGTCAGGAGAAATTTATTGCAAAGGGTAGTGGAGCGGAATCGTGGCTATCGCCATAGCTCGCCACGTGGAATCAGTTGCGGGGAGTGGAGCGGCGTCCGTTGTCGTGACTCGTCAGGGAGTGATGGAATTGCACCGGATCCGCTGTAGGGGGTGGAGCAGAATCATGGCCATTAGTATGGCCTGCCAGGAAGTAATGGAGCTGCGTAGGATTCGTCGCAGGGAGTGGAGCAGTGTTATCTGTTACTGTGGCCTGCCAGGGGGTCCAGACTTGTCGGTCGAAGTTTGGTCGGAGTCGGAAGCGAGGTCCGACACTTGTAGGAGCTCAGATGAGGCCTTCCCGCAGTCAAGGTAGAAGGTGGAGTCTGGCTCTCATGGGAGTCTGGATGAGGTCTACCCACAATTAAAGTCAGAGGCGAGATTCGGCTCTCGTAGGAGCCCGAACGAAGTTCACCTGCAAGTGAAGTCGGGGGCGGAGTCCGGCTCCCGTAGGAGTTCGGACAGAATTTATCTGAAGCCATGGGTGGAGCTCGGCTTCCGTAGGAGTCCGGGTGGAGCCTTTCAGCAGATGAGGTTGGGAACGAAGTTCGGCTCCCGTAGGAGTTCGGACGAAGTCTCCCTGTAGCAGCAGTTGAAGTTGGTGACGGAGCCCGGTTCTCGTAGGAGTCCGGGTGGAGTCTTCCTTGCAGTTGAAGTTGGTGACGGAGCCCGGTTCTCGTAGGAGTCCGGGCGGAGTCTTCCTTGTGGTTGAGGTTGGGGATGGAGCCCGGCTCCCGTAGGAGTCCAGGCGGTGCTTACCAGCAGTTGGAATTGTGGACGGAGCCCAGCTCCCATAGGAGTCCGGGTGGAGTATGCTTGAGGTTGGAGTTGTGGGCGGAGTCCGGCTCCCGTAGGAGTTCGGATGAAGTCACCCTATAGCTGGCGAGATCAGGCTCCCGTAGGAGTTTGGTCAAAGCCTACCTGCAATTAAAGTCAGAGGCGAAGTCCGGCTCCCGTAGGAGTCCGGACGGAGCTTACCAGCAGTTGAAGTTGGGGACGGAGCCCGGCTCCCGTAGGAGTCTGGGCGGAGTCTTCCTTGCAGTTGAAGTTGGGGACGGAGTCCGGCTCCCGTAGGAGTCCGGACGGCACTTACCAGCAGTTGGAGTTGTGGATGGAGCCCGGCTCCCGTAGGAGTTCGGGCGGAGTCTTCCTTGTAATTGAAGTTGGTGACGGAGCCCGGTTCCCGTAGGAGTCCGGGCGGAGTCTTCCTTGCGGTTGAGGTTGGGGATGGAGCCCGGCTCCCGTAGGAGTCCGGGCGGTGCTTACCAGCAGTTGGAGTAGTGGACGGAGCCCGGCTCCCCGTAGGAGTCCGGGCAGAGTCTGCTTGCGGTCGGAGTTGTGGGCGGAGTCCGGCTCCCGTAGGAGTTCGGACGAAGTCTCCCTGTAGCTGGTGAGATCAGGCTCCCGTAGGAGTCCGGTCAAAGTCTACCTGCAATTAAAGTCAGAGGCAAAGTCTGGCTCCCGTAGGAGTTCGGACGGAGCTTACCAGCAGTTGAAGTTGGGGATGGAGCCTGGCTCCCGTAGGAGTCCGGGCGGAGTCTTCCTTGCGGTTGAAGTTGGGGATGGAGCCCGGCTCCCGTAGGAGTCCAAGGGGCGCTTACCAGCAGTTGGAGTTGTGGACGGAGCCCGGCTCCTGTAGGAGTCCGGGCGAAGTCTGCTTGCGGTCGGAGTTGTGGGCAGAGTCCGGCTCCCGTAGGAGTTCGGATGAAGTCTCCCTGTAGCTGGCGAGATTAGGCTCCCGTAGGAGTCCGGTCAAAGTCTACCTGCAATTAAAGTCAGTGGCAAAGTCCGGCTCCCGTAGGAGTCCGGATGGAGCTTACCAGCAGTTGAAGTTGGGGACGGAGCCCGGCTCCCGTAGGAGTCCGGGCGGAGTCTTCCTTGCGATTGAAGTTGGGGACGGAGCCCGGCTCTCGTAGGAGTCCGGGCGATGCTTACCAGCAGTTGGAGTTGTGGATGGAGCCCGGCTCCCGTAGGTGTCTGGGTGAAGTCTGCTTGCGGTCGGAGTTGTGGGCGGAGTCCGGCTCCCGTAGGAGTTCGGACGAAGTCTCCCTGTAGCTGGCGAGATCAGGCTCCCGTAGGAGTCCGGTCAAAATCTACCTGCAATTAAAGTCAGAGGCGAAGTCCGGCTCCTGTAGGAGTCCGGACGGAGCTTACCAGCAGTTGAAGTTGGGGACGGAGCCCGGCTCCCATAGGAGTCCGGACGGATTCTTCCTTGTGGTTGAAGTTGGGGACGGAGCCCGGCTCCCGTAAGAGTCCGGGCGGTGCTTACCAGCAGTTGGAGTTGTGGACGGAGCCCGGCTCCCGTAGGAGTCCGGGCGGAGTCTTCCTTGTAGTTGAAGTTGGTGACGGAGCCCGATTTCTGTAGGAGTCCGGACGGAGTCTTCCTTGCGGTTGAGGTTGGGGATGGATCCCGGCTCCCATAGGAGTCCGGGCGGTGCTTACCAGCAGTTGGAGTTGTGGATGGAGCCCGGCTCCCGTAGGAGTCCGGGCGGAGTCTGCTTGCGGTCGGAGTTATGGGCGAAGTCTGGCTCCCGTAGGTGTTCGGACGAAGTCTCCCTGTAGCTGGCGAGATCAGGCTCCCATAGGAGTCTGGTCAAAGTCTACCTGTAATTAAAGTCAGAGGCGATGTCCGGCTCTCGTAGGAGTCCGAATGGAGCTTACCAGCAGTTGAAGTTGGGGATGGAGCCCGGCTCCTGTAGGAGTCCGGGTGGAGTCTTCCTTGCGGTTGAAGTTGGGGACGGAGCCCGGCTCCCGTAGGAGTCCGGGCGGTGCTTACCAGCAGTTAGAGTTGTGGACGGAGCCCGGCTCCTGTAGGAGTCCGGGCGGAGTCTGCTTGCGGTCGGAGTTGGAGGAGACTCGCGAGGGTTAATCCCGTTGGGAACTTCGGCTGAGGGTATTTTATACCCAACAAGTACAAAGATGTTTTAATACATAAGTGTTGACTTAGAGTACAAAAGACATGGATAGAAACTATCCAAGAGTCAATCAGTCAACATTGCATTACATGGCCTACAAGATAGAACCTAGACAAAAACTAAAGAAAAGATAGACTACACTGGATCTAATAGATATCATGACTGGATGGATCAGAGTCTGATGAATCAGAGATGGAGTGAGGAGATGAAGGATCATATCCACGAGCTCGACCTCGACCACATCTGCCTCTGCCACGGGTAGAGGTGCCAGCACATGTGGAGGGGTGAGAAGATCCTAAAGGCTGAGAAGCAAAGGACTGAGCTACAAGAGAGAGTCTGATGGTGTCCTGAAGGTTTAAAGCTCTCGAAATAGATTGTAGCAGTACAGTGAACTGAGTGGAAGCATGCTCACTATAGCTCCTGATCTCTCTCCTCAGAAAGTCAAAACCACTCTCTAAGACTCCTCGCAGTCTGGTTGCCTCTACAGATAGATCTGAGACCTCAGTGATGTCCTCATGTGGTTGTGGATGGGCTAGAGCTAATATTTGCCTCTGTAAGTCAAATACTCTGCCAGTCAGTCTCACTACACAACCCTTAAGCTGCTCGATGCGTACTGACTGATCAGAGATCATCTGAAACACAGTGGAGATGTGGGGGATCAATGTCTGATCAGATACATCGTGAGATGTCGATCCCTGAGCAAAAGCTGAAGTACCCATCTGACGAGATAGTATGAAAGCTACACGTTGAGATATCATCTCTATCTGATCATCATCCAATCTGATCTCTGAAAGATGTGCTCTGCTGTCCGGCTACTGAACTGAAGTGTGCCTCCTCGTAGACTCTGACGGCCCAGCCTCATGGTCAGAAACAAACTGAATATCTGGAGATACAGCCCTATGATCACAGGGAGGTGATGATGGTCCTTCCTCCTCTGCTCTGTCCTCAGCTCTCTCTTCCACACCTTTTGTCCAACCACCATCAGTCTTGAAAAATCCCATGCGGTGCAGAGTATGGTGGTTGATAGTGTCAGAGTGAGATAGCCTAGCTACTGCCTCCCCCTCAAAGCTAACTCCAAACCTCCTAAATACTAAAGTGAGAGCCATACCGAAAGGCAAATGCGCCTTGGACCTATTCAAGGTCTCTCTCATAGCCTCAATCATCAATGCTGGGAGGTTCAGGGGGGTTTGAGTAATAATATGATACAAAATGCAGATGTCCCGACCAGAGAGGAGATCATGTCTACCACTTCTAGGGAAAAATAACTTAGTTACCATTTGGTGGAGCAGCCTCATCTCAATGGAAAGAATCTTAGCCTCTAATTTGTTTAGGCTTCCAGTGAAGGTTCTTCCTAGAATAGCATTTATTCCCTCCTCCTTAACTGGAAGTTCCATGTTTGTGTATCCCTCATAGGGTAAATGAAGAATTTCCCCCAAGAGCATAGGATCTAAGCTAATTTCTATACCCTTTACTGTGGATTTTACTGTTTCATTACTGTATCCCAAATTTAGATAAAATTCTCTAACAAGATCCACATAGGTATTTTCTTTTAGGGACCAGTAGAATTTCTAACCTTGGTCCTTAATTTTTGATCCGATAGAGAATCCTTCCTTTTCAAAAAATCTGAAATCAATGTTTTTGCCAGTCTCTACCTTTCTATCCGAAAGGGGTACCTTACTGAGGCAGATTGGAGAACGAGTTGTAGTTGGAGCAGATGCAGGAATAGGGATTGAAGCAGAAGTGGTCTCGGTTGCTTGTCTCTTCCAACGCACACTTTCTTCCAACCTGCGAACTGATTTCCTCCTTTGTGGAAGCTTCTCTTCGGAGCCATTTGCACAAGCAGAGCTAGCAAGGAACTTAGGAGAGCAAATGTGGGGAGAGATAAATGGTTTTTTTAGGGGAAGGATAAAGATTTTGGAGAAGAAAAGTCTCGATTTGGAGAAGACAGGTAGAATCTAGGGTAAGCTCAACTCGCTCCGAATGAAGAAGGGGAAAAGGGAGGAGCTTGGTTCCAAGAGGGCATTTAGAAGGTGAGAGATGGTGGGAGAAGAGTTTTGGAAAAAAAAACTTGGGTTTGAGGAAGAAGAGAGGGAGTCTTTTGGCTTGGTGGAAGGAAGAAGATGAAGAGTTGGGTCGGCTCAAGGGAGGTTTTCCAACAAAAAGAAAGCGCCCGAAGAATTTAGTCAATATTACATGTTTACCTTAGGGTCAACCCTGGGGGTCGACTCATGGCACAGAGAAATTCAGAAAAATGATGAAACAATTTCAAAAAAATTTGAAATATTAGGAGAAGGATGTTTACCCAAAAATTGACCATGAGAATATTTATTTTGGGCTTTTGAGCTCAAAAAAAAAGATGAGAATTAAGCTAAAAGAATTTTTGACATTGATATCTTGGAATCAGAGAGACACCTAAGCAGATGGATCAAGGATTCCTAGTTCTCTCCTAATTTCATAAAATCTATCTTCACTTAAGGCCTTGGTAAAGATGTCAGCTAATTATTTTTCAGTACAAACATAGTCAAGAATTATGTCTTTATTTTGGACATGTTCTCTTATGAAATGATGCCTGATTTCAATATGTTTTGACCTAGAATGTTGAATTGGATTTTTAGTGAGATTTAAAGCACTAGTGTTATCACATCTTATGAGAGTTTCATTAAGTTTGATACCAAAGTCTTCGAGTTGTTACTTAATCCATAAGATTTAAGCATAACAACTTCTGACTGTAATGTATTCAGCCTCGACTGTAGACAGAGCTACCGAATTTTGTTTCTTGCTAAACCAAGAGATTAAGTTAACTCCAAAAAATTGGCAAATTTCACTAGTACTTTTTCTATCTAATTTACATCCAGCAAAATCGGTATCTGAATATCCTATTAAGTCAATTAGTGAGTCCTTAGAATATCATAATCCTAAAGTTTGTGTACCATTTAAATATCTAAGGATTCTTTTAACTGCATTCAAGTGTGATTCTTTTGGATTTGATTGAAAACGAGCACATAGGCAAACACTAAACATAATATCAGATCTACTAGCCGTTAAATATAATAGAGAACCAATCATACCTCTACAAAATTTTAAGTCTACACTCTTACCTTCTTCGTCCTTGTCAAGCTTACATGATGGGCTCATGGGTGTGCCAATTTATTTGGAGTTCTCCATTCTAAATCTTTTGAGTAATTCTCTTGTGTACTTACTTTGGGTGATGGAGATTCCTTCCTTTGTTTGTTTGATTTGAAGTCTGAGGAAGAATGTGAGTTCTCCCATCATGCTCATCTCGTACTTCCCTTGCATAAGCTTTGCAAAATCTTGACAAAAAGTTTCATTAGTAGACCCAAAAATAATGTCATCGACATATATTTGTATAACTAATGTATCATCTTGATTTCTTTTAATAAAAAGAGTTGTGTCTACATTTCCTCTTGAAAAACTATTATTGAGTAAAAATTTGCTTAGCCTTTCATACCAAGCCCTGGGTACTTGTTTCAAACCATATAGAGCTTTATTTAATTTAAAAACGTGATTAGGAAAAGCATGATTTTCAAAACCTGGAGGTTATTCTACATAAACTTCTTTAGCAATATATCCATTCGAAAAGATACTTTTGACATCCATTTGGAATAATTTAAATTTCATAAAGCAAGCATAAGCAAGTAGAAGTCTAATTGCCTCTAATCTAGCAACAGGTGCAAAAGTCTCATCAAAATCAATTCTTTCTTCTTGATTATAACCTTTTGCAACTATTCTTGCTTTATTTCTTATCACATTTTCATGTTCATCCAATTTATTCCTATATACCCATTTTGTGCCAATTATTGAGTAGTTTTTAGGTCTTGATACTAAGGTCCATACATTATTTCTTTCAAATTGATTAAGTTCTTCTTGCATTGCATTAATCCAATTATAATCTTTTTCAGCTTCGTCTATAGTTTTAGGTTCAAGATGAGAGACAAAAGCAAAATGATTGAGTGTATCTTTAAGTGAGGAACGAGTTCTTACACCATGTGTAGGATCACCAATGATTAGTTCCTTGAGGTGATTGTGATCATACCTCCATTTTTTGGGTAGATTATTTGTACCTTGAGGTTGTTCTTATCGTTCTTCACCTTCCTCATTTTATTTGTCTTCAAGTTCTTCATCATCTTGAATTGTTGAATCTTTTAGATTGATCTCCTTTATTCCTTCTATAAGAGGATCTACATCATCAAAACCTTCATTCTTCCTTGAAGGAAGATCGTTAGTTTCATCAAAGACAACATGTATTGACTCCTCTACTACTAAGATTCTTTTGTTAAAAACTCTAAAGGCTTTGCTAGAAGAGGAGTAACTAAGAAAAATCGCTTCATCAGATTTTGCATCAAATTTTCTCAATCTTTTTTTACCATTATTTAACACAAAGCATCGGCAACCAAAAATATGAAAATATGCAATGTTTGGTTTTCTTCATTTCCAAAGCTCATAGGGAATTTTCTTTAAAATTTGTCTAATTAAAGCATGATTCAATATGTAACATGCTGTGTTGATAGCTTCCGCCCAAAAGTATCATGGAAGGTTGCTTTCACATAGCATGGTACGGGTCATTTCTTCAAGAGTTCTATTTTTTCTTTCTACTACTCCATTTTGTTGGGGTGTCCTAGGTGTCGAAAAATTATGTCCTATTCCTTTTTCATCACAAAACTTTTCAAAATTTTGATTTTCAAATTTGGTTCTATGATCACTTCGAATATTTTGAATTGAAAAACCTTTCTCATTTGTGATTTTTTGATAAAATTTAGAGAAAACTTGAAAAGTTTCATCCTTGTGTGCCAAAAAGAAAACCCATGTAAAATGAGAGAAGTCATCAATAATTACAAAATCATATCGTTTTCCTCTTAGACTAGTAGTTCTAATAGGTCCAAATAAATCCATATGCAATAATTCTAATGGCCTAGTAGTTGAAATAATATTTTTATATTTGAATGAAACTCTTGTTTGTTTACCTAGTTGGCATGCATCACAAATTCTATCCTTTTCAAAGTTCAATTTGGGTAAACCAATAACTAATTCTTTCTTAATGAGTTTTGAAAGTGAATGCATGCTAATATGTGCAAGCCTATGATGCCAAAGCTAACTAGTCTCACTAATCTTGGCATTCAAGGATACTAGGCATTGCATGTTTATTTTGGATAGATCATTCAAATCTACCATATAAACATTGCCATGTCTATGCCCAATAAATTTAATGCCTTCATTAACAGGACTAGTTACAATGCAAACAGAAGATTCAAAAATAACTTTGTATTTTTTATCATAAAATTGACTGATGCTTAATAAATTATGTTTTAAACCATCTACTAATAAAATATTTTCAATATACTTGGAGGGAGTAATACCAATGTTACCTATACCGATGATCTTTCCTTCAAAGGTGACCATCCCTCCATTTTTAGCATCAAGTGTGATGAATTGGGATTCATCACTAGTCATGTGTCTCGAGCATCCGCTATCAAGATACCAATTTCAGTTTGCTCCTTGAGATTCTAGATACACCTGCAAGCAAAAGTCAAGTTTTTACTTTAGGTACCCAAGCTTTCTTGGATCCTTTTTGGTTAGTCACAATGGTTCCTTTTGGAACCCATATTTTCTTTGTATTAGAATTTAAGAATTTGTTAGAGAGATAAGTGTATGACTTGTAACCTATTTTACCACATTTGAAACAAGTAATGTTTGAGAACTTATTGTTTGAAGAGTTTACATAGATATTTTTTAGAAACTTTTATTTCTTTAAGGGGTTGTAACCAAGACCAGCCTTATCATAAACAGCCTTTTGATTTTCAAGAATCATATTCAGTTTTTTAGAACTTAAGGTGAATTTTTCAACTATTGATTTTAGCTTGGCAATTTCATTCTTTAAGTTCAGATTTTCTTGAAGCAGGATAGATTTTTCACTTGAAATGTTCTCATTTTAGTAAAGATTGATTCTTTGATTTTAACTCTTTGTTCTTTACCCCTAGCTTCTTTAGTTCATCAATTAAATCATAAAAAATTTCATGAAGTTCTTCAAAGGTAAAGTCAATAGGAGTATCAGGATTTACCTTATTTTCATATGCCATAAGGTACAAGTTGGCTTGTTCATTTGAGTCTTCTTCTTCGGAGCTTGACTCATCACTTCCACTCTAGGTAGCCATCATGGCCTTCTTCTTGTACTTTTAGGGACCCTTCTTCAATTGTGGGCATTCAGACTTAAAATATCCTAATTTCTTGCATTCAGACTTAAAATATTCTTTTCTTGACTGTATTCTCCTTTTGTGAGTAGCCTCTTCCTCATTCCTTGTTTCTTTTTCTTCAAAAATTTCTTAAATCTTCTAGTAATGAGAGCCATTTCTTCATCCTGCTCTTAATTTTTCGTATCATCAGTTTCTTCATCAAGTTGAGCCATGGATTTAAGGGCAATTGTCCTCTTCTTTTTGACTTCTTCTTCTTGATATTGTTTTATGCTCAGCTCATATGTCATCAGTGATCCTAGAAGTTCTTCCAAGGGTAGGATGTTCAGATCCTTGGCTTCTTGGATAGCGATCACTTTGGCTTCTCAAATTCTGTTGGGAAATGTGTCCCAAAAAGCCAATCGTCAAGCTATTGACGGTTGAGCAACCAAGTATTGTAATTGATTTGTTAATAAATAAAATATATTTGGTATTTTCATCATAAGCTTTCATCTTCTAATGAACTCCGTTGTTATGATGAAGTCCTTAGGACTATTTAAGTTCGATAAAGAGAGGATTTATCGATTAGTCCTTAAAACTGTTCACGACCAAATGATAAGCTGTTAATAAGGACGACAGCTTCTATCGAGCATAGGTCACTGTAGGCCATATGGGTTGGTTGTCCTCTTAACCAAAGAGTGTGGAGACACTGGTATGGCATACAGGTGAGATGTAAGGGTACATCATCATTGAACGTGACCAACTCCAGAGTATTCTGCTGTCGAGAATGTCTCTGATGGGATATAGGTATAAGTGTCTCTTAGACTTGAGATCGCCTCAGTGACTTGCAAGCAACTCACTGTGCTTTGGTAATGGACTAACTGAATTTCTAATTCAGAGACGGAAGGCTTTTGGGCACAGTCAAGTACTTGCGAAGTTAGAGTATAATCGAGATGGGATTGACCACTCCAAGAGTTGGAGAAGAATGAGTCACTGTATTTCAATTTAGCAAAACCTTGGTCAGGGTAATCCATCAGATGGATTTGATATTTTGAAATACAATGTGGACAACCTGATCAGAGTTGATAGTTGAACTCTAGGGTGTCCTATGATCATTTTGGTCAAGGGGATGAATTATATGAAAATTATATCCGCATGGGTTCTAAGGATGTTGTTCTACACATTCGACCTATCCGGTCGTCGGGTACCATTGCTAGATGGTCACTTCGATTGGTACAAAAATTTATTCCTGTACTACCAGCTTAGGTTCGGACCTATGAGGTCACACACATTAGAGTTCATGATCCGATCGGATGGTTGATCAACGATTAAGAATCGTTCTAGGGTTAAATGATCAATACGATTGACATTTAACCCAGTGCAAGTATTGTAGGAGGATGATTAGCAATTTGATTGCTAATTGACTTAATTTGATTAAGACAATGGGCTGAGATTAAGTCTAATTAAATATAATTTAATTAGATTTATTTTGGGCTTGATTGGATCAAGTCCAATTGGTTTATTGGATAAGCCAAGTGCAAGGAAAAACTAGTCCTAGTTCAACTAGGACTTGGGTCAATCTAATTTCTAATTTGATTAGAAAATTAAATCAGATTTAAATCTAATTTAATCTGATTAAATTAGGTTCTTAATTGGGTTAAGATCTATTTTAATTAGGTTGATCTAATTTTGGTCTGATTTGATTTGGGAAACCAAATTAAAACAAGTCATAAGATAGAATCCTAGTAAGACTAGGATTCCACCTTGTGCCACATAAGCCTTCCCCACGCCCTCTCTATTATTCAACGTCAATCTCCACTTATTTTGTGTGACAAAAGCCCTCTCCCAAGTCTCTCCCATGTTCACAAAAGGTTTTCTCTCTTCTTTCTTACATGGAAGGTGGTTTGGATCAAATCAAAAAGGAATAAGTTTGGATTTCGAATTCTATGAGATAGAGTTTTAGAAATCCAAAACTCTTTCAACTTTGCACCGAATTTATCCAAATTTTTTTTAGAATTTTCATAGATTTTAGGGTACACATTGTGCACCCTTTTATGATGATCCATGTATGAAAATATGGAGGAGGTGCTCAAGAGTTGGGCGCCCCTTAACTTGCCATGTTTGGATAAGCCTTGACTAGGTATTTGACCTAGACAAAGACTCTATCATATCTCTCTGTATAAAATGATTTTCTTTATTAAATTTTAAGAGAAGTCAAAGATTTGAGAGATCTTTGTGCCATCCAAAAATCAGAGCAAAATACCTTTAGGTCATGAAGATATAAAAGATGCAAGTTTGGATGTCTAGAGAGAAAAACGTGAAGAAGAAGAGGGTCTTCTTCTAGGGTTTTTGTTTTCATATCTTTCCTCCCTCCATCTTGAGTTTTCTGAGAGCGTCTCAGATCTGAAACTCCTCCTTCTACTTTCCATCTTTGGAAGAGTCTAAATCAAGAAGAAGGAGGCACCTGATCAACCATCAAAGAAGGATCAGCGCAGTACTAGCATACTGTGCTGATTTCCTGAAGCAGGACTTCTGATCGAGATTTGTGGGCTCGTGTGGATGACTCCTAGAGGCCAGACGTGTGTGCGGCTTGCAACATTATCCTTAAGCCCGGATCAGCGAGGTTAGAGCATCTAACTTGTAAGGTAATAGATCTGATCTATTGTTTAATACATACATTAGATGTGGTATAGAAACATGTTGATATGATCAACATGTAGTTCATGCTATATTTATATATTTTAATTTCTAATTTAATGCTATGTAATAATCATGTAATAGGATCTTAGATCTAGAAATTCTCTAGTTTTAAAAAATAAATTTTGATTTATTTTAGTCTTCCACTGTATGATCTTGAAAAAGTTTCAAGATCTAACCCTGAAACCCTAGATCTGGTTCCTACAAGTTTTTGGTAAGGACCTAAGAATCTTCCTCACGAGGTCACTGTTAGAATAAGACTTACCAAGACTTTTTAAACCATTTATAATATCAATAAAGCGAGTAAATATTTCAGTTATAGATTCATCATGCTCCATTTTAAAAAGTTCATATTTATGTACGAGCATGTTAATTTTGGATTCTTTCACTTGATTAGTTCTTTCATGAGTTACTTCCAATCTATCCCATATTTTCTTAGCAGACATGCAAGTTAAAATATGATTGAATTCATTTGCATCTAGGGCACAATACAAGACATTCATGGCTTTAGCATTTAGTTGAGTCATTTTCTTATCAACCTCATCCCATTCTTTTTTGGGTTTGATTGATTCCATACCGTCAATAATTTTAGTGGGTGTGTGTGGTCTGTTTACTATGATACTCCACATATCATAGTCAAGTGCTTGAATGAAGATTTTCATCCGAGCTTTCCAATAGGTATAGTTTGACCCATTAAAAAGTGAAGGTCGGTTAGTGGACTGTCCCTCGGCTAGAGAAGTGGCAACTTGAGTTGCCATAGATCTTTAGCTCTTTGATTGGTTAGATCAAAGTAGGGCTAGAGCACTGGGCTCTGATACCACTTGTTGTCCAACTATGCAACCCAAGAGGGAGGGAGTGAATTGGGTTTTTAAAAATTTAAACTTAACTTACAACTTATGAAGAATATTTAACAATAGCAAGATAAGTAAGGAGAGTGTAATTGATGCAAGGGTAATGGTTGGATGCAAGAATGCAAGAGAATAAAGAAGTTTAAAAGGAAAGCAATTAAGCACAACACAAACAAGAGGATTTATAGTGGTTCGGTGCCAACCTTGCACCTACATCCACTCTCCAAGCTCCTACTTGAGAATTTCAATCCACTAAATTGTATTCAACCTGAATACACTCATCAAAACCTCCGACTCTAGCTATTCTAAGCTAGAACACTTATTTTCTGGGTACAAGCCAACCCAATACAATCTAATTCAAGGTTCGGATCAATCTTCTCACATTTTGAAACTCTTTCAAAATAAAAAATAATAACTCAAAAAGAGTATTACAGTTAACAACACAGAAATACAAATGAAGCTCCTTTAATGAGCGAATAAGGCATTAAATATACTTTACACAATTTGAAGGAAGCTCTTTCTGATTTTCTCAAGGTGGTTGGAGACTTGAATGAGCACTTGAGGAGTTGGTGAACTTGAATTAAAAGCTTCTTTAACTTCAAGAGGGCTCTTTGCTTAGGGCTGAAATGTATGCTTGAAATCCTTTTTAAAATCCTTCTCTTGTTTTTGATTCCCTCCTTTAAGTCCCTTTATATAACTTCAAATAATGGTGGAGAGTAATCTGGACTGAAATAGAGCCATTAGAGCACATTAAATGAGCATTAAATGCAATTGAAATGGGTTAAAAACTAGCCATTGCAAAACTTTTCCGTCACAGGGGTCGACTCATAGGGCGGACTCATGCTCATGGATCGACTCATAGGGTCGACCTCTGTGGAACAGAACAGAAAATGACTGTTCTGTAATTTTGGCTTGCGAAGCAGCAGAGGTCAACTCATAGGTCGACTTATACCAAGGGATTGACCCATGAGGTCGACTCACTGAGAGTGCCAGCCAAAATTTTAGCATGCCGTTCAGCTCTTTAAGCCATTAGTCGACTCATGGGGTCGACTCAAAAATAAAAACCTATTTTTTTTACAAAATATACTTCCAAAAATATTGAAATTTCCTCCAATAGATTGTACGTCTTCAGTTCTTGCTCTTGAGGCTTCTAAATCAGGTCTTGACAAAATTACTATTTTGCCCCTGAAATGCAATAAGTCTTTTTCCAAGCGAAGATCATTAGTAATCCCCTCAAATGCTTTGTAATCATCAAAATCAATTCAAAGAGCAACACTTACCCATACATTCAATGTACCAAGCCTGATGTGAATTATGTCTTGTGCATAATCATTGATTTCGGACTGATCCATAATAAGATCTTTTGAAAATTGTAAAAAGTATTTTCAAAGTACTTGAGAAGTACTAGAGGAGCAGTGAATTGGAAGAGTTTCAAACAGTAAATTTTGTTTGACTCGATTAATTACAGTTAGTAAAGATTGCTAAGTTACCTATGAAGGATTCATCATTAAGTTGGGTGTCATCTCACCGAGTACCCACATATTATTGAAAATAGTATCCCAAAGCCAATCATCATCCTGTTGACGGTTGTGCTCTTTTTTGTATTAGTATATAAATTATAAATAAATAAAAATTATTTTGATATTTTTCATCATAAATTATTTCATCTTCTAATGAACTCCTGTGTTGTGGTGAAGTCTTTAGGACTATTTAAACTCGACAAAGGAGGATTTATCGTTTAATCCTTAAACCTGTTCGTGATCAAATGATACGTTGTTACCAAGGACAATAACGTTTATCAAGCATAGGTCATTGTGTGCCATATGGATTGGTTGTCCTCTTAACCAAAGAGTGTGGAGACACTGGTATGTCATACAGGTGAGATGTAAGGGTACATCTGCACTGAACGTGACCGACTCTGGAGCTATTTCTACTGTCAAGATTTGCTCCGATGGGATATGGGTATAAATATTCCTCCGACCTGAAACCGCCATGGTGACTTGCAAGCAACTCACTACACTTAGGCATTGGACTACCTGAATTTCTAATTCAGTGACGAAAGGCTGCTGGGTGTAGTCAAGTACTTGACTTGTTGGTGCATGTATCAAGATGGGATTGACCACTCCAATTCAGGAGCTGTATACAGTCGTATTTCAATTTAGCAAAACCTTGGTCAGGGTAGTCCTAGTGAGGAGTCACAGGACTGTTTGAGTTGAGCACGATTCGGATGATCTAATCAGGGTTGACAGTTTAACCCTGAGTCGTCCTAAACACAGGGGTCAAAAGGGATAAATTATACAGTAACCATATTCATGTAGGTTCTGAGTGTTACAATTGTGACTATTCGATCTATCTGGATATCGGGTACCATTGCTAGATGGTCACTTCGATTAGTACAGGAATTGGTTCCTGTGCTACCAGCTTAGATTCGAACCTGCGGGGTCACACACATTAGAGGTTCCTATCTGATCTGATGGCTGATGAAGAGTCCAAATGCTCGTGGACTATGAGTCCTACGTGTCTGAGACTCTGTGATCAAGAATCAGGATTATGTGATCATGAGTACCACATATTTTGGGTACCGGGGTCAAGAGTCCCACTAGTTTGGGACTCTTCGATCAAAGTTTCATATCGATGGACTTTGATACCCGATTGCCCATCGAATTTGGACTTAGTATTTATGAGAGATATAATTAGTAATTTGATCACTAATTAACTCAATTTGATTGAGTAATTATTTTTAGATCAAGTCCAATTGAATTAGATTCAGTTGGGTTTGACCCGATTAGGTTAAGTGTTGACCTAATCGTCGAAGTGGTTTGGTCCCTGATTTGATCAGAGGTTGGGCTTAGTCAATTTCTGATTTGATTAAGATTTTATTGAGCCTAATTAAGCCTAATTAAGTTGGGTTTAATTTAATCTAATTGTGCTTAACCTATTTTGATTAGGTTGGTTCAATTATGATCAAACCACCTTTTGAATTCAACTCCCTGTGCCACCTCACTTCTCTGCGCCCATTTGAATTCACGAGAAGCAACTTCTCATGAATTTTCTCCCACACAAAGGCCTTCCCATGCCCCACATTTGTTCACCATATGGGTGGATAAAGATGGTTGGTTGGCCATTCAAATTCAAAAGAAAGTTTGAATTTGAATGAGCAACCAATCCATGCACCACCTAGCCTTATCCATGCGCCATTTGTTTTACACGAGAAAGAGTTTCTCGTGTAAATTCTCCATGCACAAGAGAAGCCATGCCACCTCTCTTCTCATGCATAGAGTGGATAAAAATGAGTTGGTTGGTATTTGAATTCAAATTCGATTTGAATTCAAATGAGCAACCACTTATCTTTATCCTCTCACACAGTAAAAATGCTGCAAAGACATGGTCTTGCATCATTTTAAAAAAGGAGATAAGAGAGGGCGTGCACACAGAATATCAAAAAAAGAAAAGATGGCATGAGAGAGGTTTCTTGCATGATAAAAGAAAAGAAAAGAAGAGAAAAAGGAGAGAGAAGTGGGTGCAAGCTTTTCTTATGTACCCTAGGGTTTTGGCTTAGGGTTCGGGAAGTGAAAACATGAGCTACGAGTGTCGTGAGCCCACCAAATTTTAGAGAGAGCATCATCAACCTCTCTATCATCTTTGTTGATGATTTGGAGTGTTCAAAGAGTCGGCAGACATCGATCGAAGGAGTTCGATCAATATCGGCCATCAAAAAGGTGCAGTCACGAACTAGCATTCATAAGGAGCCGATCAGATTGGGAACTTCATGTGGATGATCCACAGAGGCCAGACACACTGTGTGACTATATTGCGATGATCAGGTCCTCTCGATGGTGATCAGATTGCGGCATCGATTACCCGCACAAAGGTAATGTGTTCTGAACACATAACAGTAAATTATTTACTATAGAAATTTGAATTTCAAATTTAAATGCATGCATGCTATATATCATATTTAGATCCTAGTATAGGATAAATATATATTAATTAATTAGATTAATTAATAATTTTTACTGTAAAATAATAATTTTAAAAAAATTTTAAAATTATCGTTTTACC